>NW_009916785.1:20785-32903 GCF_000696875.1 Nestor notabilis | reverse complement strand
GCCTCTCCCCCCCCTCCCCGCCCCAAGAGAGTAGGCTGGGGGTGCACAGGAAGTTGGGAGGGGACACAGCCAGGACAGCTGATCCCAGTTGACCAAAGGGATATTCCATACGATATGACATCTGCTCCGCAAAAAAAGCTTAAGGGGAAAGAGGAGGAGGAGGAGCATCCGTTGTCCCAACGTTTGTGTTCTGCACTGACTACTATATGTACTGAAGTCCTACTTCCTGGGAAGTTGCTAGACATCACCGGCTGATGGGAAGTAGAGAATAAACCTTTTGTTTTCCTTTGCTTCCACGTGCAGCCTTTGCTTTTGCTTTATTAAACTGCCTTTATTTTAACCTATTAGGTTTTTTCCGCCTTATTTTCTACCCCTTCTCTGTCTCACTGAGGAGGGGAGTTACAGGTGAGTATCTGGAGTCCAGCCATGGTCAGCTGACCATGGAGCCCTAAGGCCTGGAGTAGGGCTGGAGTATCATTGATTGATAGCCTGTAGAGGATGGAAGGAGACTAATCTGATGTTTTGTCAGAAATTACTTTTTTGACTCAGTCTCCCTCTACCTAGACATAGTTTTGAAAATATCTAGTTAGAGCAATGCAAAAGAGAGTTAGGCATTTTGGATCTTAACAGCCCATGCTTGACTATAAATCTCTAGATCTTCATTTGCCAATGTGTGTGTCCTGCATTAAGTCAGTATTGATTGATTTTTTTCATCGATCCTTGTTTTTCCTTTTCACTTACCTGTACAGACAAATTGTGCCAACAGTGGACCAATGTTTGGTTGAAAAATATTGTTTCAAGCTATATTTACATGTAAATGCACCCATAAAGACAGAGCAACCTGATTCTTTAAGCACTGTCCTGGCAGCTGTAATTTCCTATATTTTACTTTTTGACCTGGCACTGACATCCTCAAAAGCTCTGTGAAAATTATTTTACATTTCTAAGTTTTCTTTCTATGCTCCAAACTGGAAATTGTAATTTTATGGTCTATGCTTAATATATAATAAGTAGAGATGGTAGAAGCATTACTCAGTACTATCTTTTGCATGCCATGCTATTACTCATAGCACACATGAAAACAATGGTTGCTTTCTGAAGGCTTAGGGAAAAAAAAAGTGATGCTTGGGATACTTCAGTGCGTACTGTATTGCCTTTAGCAAAAGCAAATTGAACAACCTTTGCTGATGGGTTGTTTTAGAATTCTCTTGTTTGTGTCTTATGCAAATCTTTAGAGATTGTCTAGCCAGTACCAGGATGCAAGACATATTAGCAATGAAAGTTAAGTTTTTGGTAAAAGTTATTTTGGGTACTTGATGAAGTAAACACTGCATTGTTAGACTGGAGCTATACAGGTGATTTTCATCCTTGGGCACTGGAAGGATTACTTTTCCTACTATGCAGTTTGGATTGTGCAATATTTTAGTCAGTTATGGATATAAATGAGTTTGCTTATCATCAGAGGCTTTGGCAGGCAACATCCTAGTAAAGTAGCAAATAGGATGTAAATAAAATACGTGCTAGGCATGTTCTCTGGATGCATGCAGGTATCCTGTGCATGGCCATAGTTTGCAGGTATTGGGAGAAAGGAAAGGCAAGGTGAGAGAAGGAAGGAGAAGGAGTAGAATTGAGAAGTTATCAGCAGTGAAAAAAGAACGCTCAGCTCATCTTCTCTGTTTCCTGTTGTGGGCTTGGTTCTGTGGATAGCCTAGGAAATGCTTAACAAGTGTTTACCAGAAGAGAAAGCTTTGTCTACACTAGAAGTGAAAGTCAGGGGCTTCATTGGAAAGAACAGTTCAAGCACAGAAACAAGAGCTGCCTCACATCTTTCATTGTAAGGCATGTGCTTTAGCTACTTCTGGTTTTTTTTCTCCCCCAAGCATTAATTACTAGGCTGAAAGTACCTTGCTAGTTTGTGTCTGGATTCTCTTTTAAGGGACCTAGTTCTGATCTTTGTGGGTCTGCCAAGTACAGGTAATCCCTTCTGTGACTACTCCGCTAGCCAGTCTTGGAATAGTTTGAGCCCCTTGGCTTATGTTTTCCAGCAAGAAAAATGTATTACAACATGGAAAAAGTATCCTGCTTTTGCTTTTTGCCTACTCCTAGGTTGCCTCTTCCTTTGCCTACTTGTAGTTTGTCAATACTTGTCCCTTCTCTTTAGAAACAAGCAAACAAACCAACCAACCAATTTTTTTCAGTCTGTCCGAAGTGGAGCACATTTGTAAGACCTGTGGTAGCCTTCACAGCTTTACTGTGAATTTTCATCATTTAATTCATGTTTTCTAAATGTGCCAAAGCCAGACACAGCTTGCCAATGTAGTATTTGTAATGCTGACTAGAACAAAGCGGTTACTTCCTATGTGTGGCAGCATATACTGCTGTTTATACATCCAAGTATGACATTTACCTCTTTGGAACAGCATAAAGTTATGAATCATGTTCTGCTTAAATGTGATCACCAGTAATTTCCATATTCTTTTCTGCAGAATGAAGAACTAGCCAGTGAGTGTGGTAGGTCTGTAGTAGGTTTTACATCTGCTTTCCTTGTATTGCATCCTATAGTGTAATTCAAATAGTGTCAAAAGTTTCCAAGCATTTATAAACCAGACCTGTAACACCATGAAAGAATGAAATGAAGTTTAAGTGATGTAGTCCGTTGTCCAGAAAAGCATTTTGATTTTTGCTTTTTAATTCTTCATGGCCTGAATGTTTTATCATGTCCCATATTTGTTTAGTTTCTGACCTTTGGAGCAATGTTGATACATACATAATCATCTCAAATTTCCCTATATATTCCAAGACATAAAAAAAGATGTCAGTAGACTATTTCTCAGGTAAATTTTTTTGAATTCTTAGATGAAATTTCTCAAGGAATCATGTCTTTAAAATTCCCTTCAAATATTGTTCAACATCTTCCTTTGTTACTAATGAAGTGGAAAATATTAAAATTGACTCATATAATACAAACCTGGGATAAAGAAGTTTCCATTCAAATTTACCACAGCACAAAGCTGGGAAAGAAGTACACTGAATGTCAGTTATAATTCATAATATTATTGATATCTTAGATCTCTTCTGAAAAAGTAGTATAGTTTTCAGTGGGGACGTGGAAAGAATTGTATCTTGCCAAGAATCAGCTATGCAAAAATAGGATGGAGAATAACCACTGGCTATTTACCAGTTCTTTGCAAAAAGATCTTGTGCTATCGTAGATGATAAAATGAGCATGAGTCAACAACTTTGTGCCACGGCACAAAAGGCAGAACTGGTATTGATCTGTAGGTAAAGCGACTTAGACTGAGAGGACACATAAATTCGTGCTGCTGTGGTCAGAAGGAATTTTTGACTACTGAGTAATAAGTATTCAGATGTACTGAGATGAAATGCTACCAAAGGTGCTGGATCTCATAATTTAGTTAATACATTAACAAAGTAGTGTTATCAATGAGACTGGCAAAAGTCTTCAATATAAAGACTGAAAGATCCAGGACTGCTCAGTTAAAAGAAGACTGGAGGGGAAAATTATAGCAATTTACAAGTAAATAAATAAATTTTGTGTCAAACAAGGTAAAAATACATGTTGGCTATGCCAAGATGTAACATATATACACCACACCAAGAAAGAGTTAAGTTTAACCCTGGGAAATGGTCTCTAAAGGTGAGTCCTGTGGGGCACTGAAACAGGTTTCTTGGAGAGGTTTTGTGCTCTTTATCAGGCTAGGCAGATATCAGGCAGTAATGACATAGGGTGTGGCATAGGGAAAGGCCTTTTTATGGGGAGAAAAGCTGTTTAGTTCTAAGCTACAGCACAAATTCCTTCAAAAAAAAGTTCAAATGGACAATGAGTAATTTCTGATGGTACATCAAAAATATTTTCAAATTCTCACTCATGTTGAGCTGCCCTGTAGCTATATCCGTGATACCATCACAGGCTAACACTCGCTGCAAAGTTAAGTATCAAGGAGGCACCTGTTACACGTGTAGCTGTGTTTTGGCTGGGTTGGCTGGGTTGTAAATCTCCTATCTGTGCAGTTAAGCCCCAGAAAACATCCAGATAACTACTGCACCACCTTCCATTGCCCAAGGCAGCTATAAAACACATCTGTTTGGGCCACTGTCTTTAATTCAGTCTTGCACTGAATTTTAAGAAGTGTTAAGGCTGTGTTTTCAGGGTGTTGGGAGGTGGTTTTAGTGCATCTAGAAGACTGCATCAAGTGGAATGAAGACTATGCATCTAAAAACATGTGCCTTTGTCACTGTAAATTTCTGTATAATCTTGTGGATACCTCTAGAATCTTGTCTACTCAGGAAAGAGAAATTTCTCCATTGTGAATGTGAGTTGAATTTCTGCAGGAACTAGTGTCTCTCAGCTGAAACGTTACTCATTTTAACACTAGCATACATTTTCCAGCTGATTTTCTTCAAACCAGTTTATAGAATCACAGAATCCCAGACTGGTTTGTGTTGAAAGGCATCTTAAAACTCATCCAGTTCCAACCCCTCTCATGAGCAGGGACACCTTCCACTAGACCACGTTGCTCCAAGCCCCTGTGTCCAACCTGGCCTTGAGCACTGCCAGGGATGGGGCAGCCACAGCTTCTCTGGGCAACCTGTGCCAGGGCCTCACCACCCTCATAGGGAAGAACTTCTGCCTAAGAGCTCATCTCAGTCTCCCCTCTGTCAGGTTAAAGCCATTCCCCCTTGTCCTGTCCCTACAGGCCCTTGTCCAAAGCCCCCTGAGGTTTCTTGTCAACCCCTTTAGGCACTGGAGCTGCTCTAAGGTCTCTCCTTAAGGAGCCTTCTCTTCCCCAGGCTGAACCAGCCCAGCTCTCTCAGCCTGTCTCCAGAGCAGAGCTGCTCCAGCCCTCACAGCATCTCCATGGCTTCCTCCAGACTCTCTCCAACAGCTCCATGTCCCTCTTGTGTTGTTGCCCCAGAGCTGGAGGCAGGACTGCAGGGGGGTCTCCCCAGAGCACAGTAGAAATATAAGTGCCTTTTTGGAAAAAAAAAAACCCCAGCCCTAACCAACACATACAACAAAATGGTCCTTATGTTTCTTTCCCTGTTGGGGGAGTGGAAAATAAAACACGGGGCAAACATCAATCTTGTTGCCTAATGTATTTATGGAAAATGACTACTGTTAAATTGTGGTAGATGGCCATGTGTATAAAATGTTGGCAGTCCTGAGCTGTGTGTGAAGTGTACACGGATCAGGGCCTCTAGCTTAGTGCTAAGGGAAATAAAACACTACACCATTACCTGAACGCTTACTGTCTTGGGTTTGTACAAAGTTATTTTGAACAAATACACCTATACCTTTTCAATAATACCTGTATTGGTATATGCCTGTATATACCTATTCAAATATACCTGTTTTGAACAAATATATCTATATTTGCTGATGAACAGCAGAAAGTTGGAAGAAGGGACCAGAGGGAGCAGCATAAACTCCTGTAAGAATTATTGCACTAGATTTAGGCCCACATAGGAGCAATTTGTCAGCTGAATGTGTAAATGAACATATAGCAGAGAACTGAGTTTATTGGTGATTCTGAGATGCAATACAAGAGCTTAGATCTTCTCAGGGTTATGCTTGACAGCTGTGCCAAAATTAAAACCCCAGAGTTTCCACCTATTAAATACCTGTAATGTTCTCAAAAAAGGGTTGATTACCAAACTATTATGCTGCCCAAAATCATCAGATGCAGATAATAAATATCATTATCTAGGATAAATTCATAAAAGAAAGACCTTTTATGTTTTGGTTTGTTGGTTAGATATATGTCATACACAATTTGCTTCAGATAATTTGTCAGATTAGCAACTTTTTAGTAACTAATTATCTACACAAAATGTTTCGTTTGTCTGGCCTGCACTGCATTTAGCAGAAAATTGTTGTGCATTATAAGAAGAAATATGAAGTATTCATTACTCAAGGGTAATGTAGCAAAGCTAAGATCTGGAACAGAGGAAGTTGCCTTTTAAGAAAGGCCAGGATGCATGAATATGTAGAAGTGTATGTAGATTATAACCAAACTTGTATATTTTAAGTAGTGAGTACTTTGTGAAAAATTTGCTGAGGAAGCATGAATAAGCAATTCAAGCTTTGCTTTTTGTTAGGTTATTTTAGGTACACACATTTGTTTCTCTACGTGGAGGTGATGAAATACAAATGTAAGTGCAAATTCAGGTGTCTGACCTTTGCCTTTTGCTTTCCTGATGTAACATGTACAGGATGAGGAAATTCACATGGTGCCACAATTCCCTCTTCTCTGTGCTGGGCTGCCTGCCAACCAGCTGTGCCTAAAACATGTGAGAAGCTCAAGAGTTGTAGAGCCTTGTACGCAGGATTAAATGATTCTAGTGAAAATGAAAATAAATAGTAAATTAAAAAATTTCAAGAACAATAGTAGTAATAACAACAATAATAATCTAGCTCTGGAGCGAAATTCACATGAAAAGTCACAGGAGTCAGCTAGGTTGGAAAAGACCTTTAAGATCATCAAGTCCAGCCTTTACCTGAGCACTGCCAAGGCTACCACTAAACCATGTCACTGAGGGCCTCATCTACACAGTTTGTGAACACTTCCAGGGACGGTGACTCCACCACTGCCCTGGGCAGCCTGTTCTAATGCCTGACTGCCCTCTTGTTGAAAAAGCTTTTCCTAATATCCAGCCTAAACCTCCCCTGGCACAGCTTCAGGCCATTTCCTCTTGTCCTATTGACATGCGGAAAGCAGACTCCACAATCTGTAAGACTGTAAAGTAGGTATGTTTATTCAGTGCTGGGCAGCACAGGGGGTAGTCCCACCAAAACCGTGTGCACCTGTCGTGACAATTTGCTCTAAATTTATACAGTAACTGTTGCATATACATGAGATTTCCTAATACACCTATACGTATGTATGACCTGTCCCCGCTTCGCATTAAAATTAGGGCTCCTCCTCCTTGCGCTTGTGCAGTGTCTTCTGGTGGTGGTCTTCTGGGGTTGTGGGGGGTGAAGGCCATAGGTCTTCCTCGCCATGCACTCTTCACCCCTTGGTTTTGTGCATGCTCAAAGTTCTCTTGGGTTCTCTCCAAACTACAAGGTCCGCTTCAGCCAGTTAGGAACTAGTTCTTGTGAGAAACTACTAATTTTATCTAATTCTTGCTGATTTCAGGAAGTGCCGTTCGTAACGAGTCACAAAGCTTCTTTATAAAACATGTTACAACTTAATGATTACCTAACCTACAATTCCCTATTTCAGTCCCCCCTTTTCTATAAAAGTAGTAAATTTGTTTACTAGGTTCAATCTCATTATAACATCTCCTCAAAGTACTTATCAGATTCACGTTTTTGGCCAAGTTGATTCTTCTTCCATTCACTATAAGAACCTCCTGTACTTTGAAAGCAGCACAAAGAATATTGGATTGTTAGGCAAAGAATTATAGTCAAAAAGACTATCACTATTACCATGACAAACAATTGTTTTAGCCATGTTAAGTTCGGTAACCAAGAGGTTAATTTCTCCCATAATTCTTCAAATCCCCATGAAGTACTGTCTAGTGTTATTTTGTGGAAAGCACTAAGCTGTTTCCAGATCTCGGATAAGTCAGTGGAAATACGTTGTTGCTGGTCTACATAACTACAACATGAATCATTGATCACTTTACAAACACCCCCTTCTTTAACATATAGCATGTCTAATGCCATCCTGTTTTGCAAAGCAATCTTTGAGAGGCTTTGTATTTCTAACCGTTGTGCTGCTATAGCATCTGCGGTAGCCTTAAACGATGTTTCTAGCTTAGCGGAAAGGTTTACAATAGCTTTTTCTAGTTCACTTACCCCTAACCAAGGTATAAACCATCTTGCAAAACTGTGAAACACAGTGGGTCTCTCAGTGAGCGGAGTTGTGCGCTTCACACGTTTTAAGGATGTCTGAATCCATCCTTTATCTAATTGCTTAATCACCGTGACATATGGGTATACTGGGCCTATGGCACATTCGCCTTTCCATCCCAATGGCAAGACCTTGCGTGCTGTATTTCCGCACAACCAATATAGTCCCTTGCCTGGCGGGACTGGCCATCCTTTCCGTGTTGTTTGTGGCCTTGTTTTTAGTTTGCTTTTTATCCCACATATTTGCTGCTCCATATTGCCAGTAAGATGAGCAACTGGGGAATTTCCCTATGAATATAGTATCTCTACAACCTTTGTCTGTTGAATTACCTCCCATATTACTATCAATACTCTTCAGAGAACATCGTTGCACACAGTTAATCTTAGTTTTGTTAAACAACGTGGTAAGGTCAAGGTCAAACTGAAATGTAGAAGTCAAGTCTCTATCTGGAATGCTCACGTAATGACCCAGGTTCATAGATTGACTCTCAGTATTATGCTTTTCTGTAGTTAGAGGGGTTGCGCCTAAGGGAAATCCTCCTTGTGCACTTTTAGGCATTTGGGTGCAAACCCAACAGTCAGATAGGTCATGTTGTTTGGCAGTTTCCTTAAGCAAAATTAGATACACATTCTGGTTCCATGCTATAATTTTATCAGTCCAATATAAGCCGATCAAAATCACACAAGCTAAAGCCCTTTTAGCCATCCGTTCCATTTATAGTGTTACAGAGTTGTCCTACCGTTTATAGATTTACGGAAATTACATAGCTACCTTAGTATTTTGTCTATGTAGCTTGAGTTTAAGGGGTCCCTTGGCTTCTGAAGTCCGTATTTTTTGTGGCGCCTTCTTCACTCTGGTGTAATGTATCCAAGCGTTTTGTTCTTTGATCTTGATTGCGGTGAAGGAGGTAAGGAGTACCTGGAACGGCCCCTCCCACTGCGGCTCCAGAGTTTTCTGCAAGAGTCTTAATGTATACATAATCTCCAGGTTGTATATTATGAACTGGTCCATCCAAACCTCTTCCGCAAGTTCCAATTACATATTTTCTGATTTTATTAAGCTGTCTGCTTAATGCTACTATGTAGGAAGTCATAATCTCATCCCCAGCATTCTCTTTTGTATTCCATAGGGTCGTCCATACAAAATTTCAAAGGGGCTCAGCCCTTCCCTCACCCTTGATCTGGTTCGTATGCATAAAAGGACTAAGGGAAGAGACTGAGGCCATGTCAGGTTTGCTTCTTGTCCCAGTTTCACAATTTGCTGTTTAATTAAGTGGTTCATTTTCTCTACATGGCCACTTGACTGAGGGTGATATGGGGTATGAAGCTGCCAATCTACACCCAAATAGTGGCTAATTTGTTGTATCACTTTTGAGATAAAATGTGGTCCCCTATCAGAGGATATGACAACTGGAACCCCGAAGTGTGGTAATATTTCTTGTACCAGTATCTTAGTTACTTCCAGAGCCCTGGCTGTCCTGGTCGGGAGTGCTTCTGGCTAGCCTGGAAAGGTATCAGCCAATACTAATAAATACTGGTACCCCCCTTTTCTTGGGAGTTCTGTGAAGTCAATCTGCCACTGTTGTCCAGATCCATTTCCTTTCCCAATTTGGCCCATTTCTGGTTTAGGGTTATTCTTGGGATTAGTCTGGAGGCAGAGATCACACTGCTGAGTCACCTGTTTTATTGTGGTGTATAAGTTTCTGGCCACAATTTCTCTATTTAAATGTTTGTATAAAGCCTCCGTTCCCCAATGCCTTTTCCTATGTTCTTCCCTTATCAAATGCCGTAATAGGCAGAAGGGAATGATTAACTTTCACTGCGGAGTGTGGGCCCATCCTTCTTCATTTTATGATCCTTCTAAATCTCTAATAAGCTTCTGGTCATCTTTAGTATATTCTGGTTTACCTTCTAGAGAAATTTGCCCGTTTGGGACTAAACCCCCCTCTGTCTTTACTTCCGTTTTGGCTACCTGTTTTGCCTCTCTGTCTGTCAGCTCATTTCCTTTCTCCAATTCTGAGCTCACTCTCTGGTGTGCCTTAATATGCATAATTGCTACTTTCTCAGGATGCTGGTCTGCCTCCAATAGTCTCAGAATTTTTTCTGCATGCTTGATGTTCTTCCCTTGAGAACTCAGCAATCCTCTTTCTTTCCAGATTGCTCCATGTGCATGCACAACTCCAAAGGCATATTCCGAGTCTGTATATATATTCACTACTTTGCCTTGGGCTAATTCCAGGGCACAGGTTAAAGCAATTATTTCTGCCTTCTATGCAGAGGTGTTTGTGGGCAGAGGTCCCGACACTTACTTCTCGACTGGTGGTAATGGCGTACCCCGCATGTCTCTTACCACTCAAGATGTAACTGTTCCCATCTGTAAACCAGTTTTCCCCGTCTTCTGTAGGGCTGTCCTTCAAATCTGGGTGGCTTGCATATGTTGTTTCAATCATCTCCAAGCAGTCATGATGTACTGGTTCTCCTGTATTCCCACTGAGGAAAGAGGCTGGGTTAACAATGTTAGTAACTATAATTTCTACATAATCCTGCTCTACCAGTATGGCCTGATATCTCAGAAATCTTTGTGGAGAAAGCCAGTGTCCACCCTTTGCTTCCAGCACTGTGGATATTGTATGAGACACTAAAACAGTCATTTTCTGACCCAAAGTGAATTTTCTGGCTTCTTGTATGTTTAATATTACAGCTGCAACTGCTCGTAAGCATCCACGCCAACCCTTTGCAGTTGTATCCAACTGTTTGGAAAAGTAGGCAATTGCTCATCGATATGGGCCCCGATCTTGTGCTAGTATTCCCAGGGCAACCCCCTGTTTCTCGTGGGAAAAGAAGAAAAACAGTTTACTTACATCTGGGAGTCCTAAGGCCGGAGCCGACATCAGAGCTTTTTTCAGTAGCTCAAAGGCCTGTGTGGTCTCCTTGTTCTATTCAAGGGGCTTCTGTCCTGTGTCTATCAATGCGTATAATGGTTTAACTAGTAGTCCATAGTTATAAATCCATAATCGGCACCACCCGGTCATTCCTAAGAAAGTCCATAACTCTTTTACCGTCTGTGGTCTCTGGGTTTGGCATATGGCCTCTTTGCGTGCCTGTCCCAGAGTTTGTTGTCCAGCACTGATTTCGTAGCGCAGATAGACCACGCTACGTTGTATTATTTGGGCCACCTTCTTGGATACTCAGTACCCTTGAAGCCCCAAAAAATTCAACAGACTCACCGTCCAGGTCACACATTCGTCTTCTGTTTTGGTAGCGATCAAGATATGGTCTACATACTGTAACAATCTCCCTTCTCCAGGCGGGATCTCCCAGCATTCCAAGTCCTTTGCGAGCTGGTTGCCAAAGATGGTAGAACTCTTCCTGAATCCTTGTGGCAACACCGTCCAAGTGAGCTGGGTCTTAATACCACTTCTGGGGTTTTCCCATTCAAATGCAAACAATTTCTGGCTGGCTTCATGGAGAGGAAGGCAAAAGAAGGCATCCTTCAAATCTAATACAGTAAACCAAGTTAGTTCAGGTGTTAATACAGTCAACAGGGTATATGGGTTTGCCACTACTGGGTAAAGGTCCTCAGTTATTTTATTTACAGGTCGTAAGTCCTGGACCACTCTGTACGACCCGCCTGGTTTGTGAACAGGTAATACAGGGGTGTTAAAATCAGACTCACATTCTTTCAATAATCCTAATTGTAAAAACTTTTTGATCACTGGCTGGATTCCTTCTCTGTCTTCTTTCTTTAGGGGATATTGCTTAATTCTTACTGGTTACCAACCTTCCTTGAGTCTAACTTAAACAGGCGGAGCATTCTTTGCTCTTCTGGGTGTATTGGTAGCCCATACCCCAGGATATACCTGGTCTAAGACCTCTTCACCAACCTTTCCTCCTTCGCGGAGACTGGTTAAAACTAAACTTAGTATCTGTATATATTGTTGATCTTTCACCTCCAGAGTAATTTCCCCTTTCTCGAATGTAATCTTTGCATCCAATTGTTCCAATAAATCCCTTCCCAATAGTGCCTTTGGGGAGTTAGGCATGTATAGGAATTTGTGGATACCTCATTGTTTCCCTAATTTATATCTCAGTGGCTTACAAAAATATGCCTTTTCAGTTTGGCCAGTCGCCCCTTTTACTATAATATAGTCGTTCCCCAGGAGTATTAAAGCTTGATTTAAAACTGAGTATGTTGCTCATGTGTCCACCAAAAATTCTACCTCTCATTGTTCTTTCCCT
>NW_009916785.1:19901-20743 GCF_000696875.1 Nestor notabilis | reverse complement strand
CAGGTCCCCATCAATCTTCTTTTACATGGGCGACTACCCTTCCTGTCTGGGGATTTTGCCTCTTTTCTTTGTTCTTGGACATTCCCTTTTCCAATGGACAAATTTCTTACACAGTGCACCCTGATCCTTGGCTAATCGTGCTGGTTCTCGTCTGGGTCTCCTTTCCTCCTGTTCCCTAACAACCGCCGCTATTTTTCTTTGCCCTTGTCTATATTCTTCCTCCCTATTACTGTATACTCTCCATGCTTCATCCAACAACACTTCGAAATTTCCTCTCTCTGTAGGATGTAACTTCTGGAGTTCGCGCCTAATGTCTCCTGTGGACTGACCTAAGAACAAGGAGACTAGTGGTTGTACTCCTACCTCTGACCCAGGATTCAGCGGTGTGCTACATTGCATTACATCCCTCGATTAATTGATCCAGAAATTCAGATGGGGACTCGGAAGGACCTTGTTTGACTGCATATAAAGCTGACCAATTTATAGTTTTGGGGATAGCCTTCTCCATCCCCTTCAAGATCCACTCTTGATACCCCTGAAACCTTTCCATATGTGCAGCTCTATTAACATCCCACTTTGGATCTTGGAGAGGGAAGTATTCTTTAACATCCCTTCCTATAATCTTATACTGATCTTCAGCCAAACTCCCTGCTGTTTTTAAAATCAGCTGCTTCTCCATCTCAGTCATATATTCTAATAGCAGCTGTATGTCTTTCCAATCAGGGTTATGTTGTTTGACAATGAATTGAAAATGTTTGGTTACACTTACTGGATCACTTCTATAATCCTTTACAATCTTCTTCCATTCTCCCAAATCAGTGGTTGAAAAGGGTATTTTGTCA
>NW_009916785.1:0-19696 GCF_000696875.1 Nestor notabilis | reverse complement strand
CCGCCTCTCGAAGAGGTGCCTGTAAGGCTGTTGGGGCCGATTTCTTTCTAGTACAGGAAGATACAGGACTGTCTGGAGTGGAGTTTCCATCTGAGTCCGCATCCAGTTCCTGTGGTCAAGGGGGAGGCTTAAACAGGTCAGTTAGATCTTGCTCAGGTGCCTGGTGAATTTTGTCTGTTCTAGTGCACCTTTGCCCAATACTGCATCCCGAGCAGCACCGCTTCAGTTTACCTTTAATCTCTTTATTATTTTCTTGCTCAAGTGCGAGTACCATGGGGTCCTGTGGTGGTAGCATTCCACAGTCCCTTTGCCACTCTGGATGATTTTGGAGAGTGAAAAACATACCTGCATATGAAACCTCATCCCACTTTCCTTCTCTTCTCAGAAACAACGTAAGCTGCAGGAGAGTGTTATAATCTATTGAGACATTGAATGGCCATTTAGCTCCATCCTCCAACTTATATAAAGGCCACCACTGATTACAATATTTGATACGAGTTTTCTTACTTTCTGTACCACCTGTTCCAACAGTGTCTCTCCAGTGGGCTAACACACAGCCTAAGGGGTTCTTCTTCAAAATTCCCCCCTGAGTGTTGCCCATTTCTATATTATATTATCAGATTGTGGGTTTTTTCGTATTTCTTGTTTCACTAGTCTCTTGGTGAGTTTCCACGCAAATCATTTTTTGACACTTGTTGCAACAAAACCCAAGCCTGGTGCCAATTTTTTGTATAATCTAGGAACAAATTCACGTGTAAAGCAGGGAATTCCCCTTGTTAGTGCATTGGCACTGGAACTTAGAATCCGAAGGTTGTTCCCAGTCCAAGGTCACCTTCCACCCTGCAGGAGTCACATATGCCCCTCTTAAATAAAATTCTTTATTTCTCCTGTTTGTCCAATGTCCTCCTTCTTTTAAATATTCCCGAAGTTCGAGCCCAAACCACCGAAGGAGTAATTTCCATTGCTATTCTCCTTGGTCACAGTACACGGGCATATAAGCTGCTCGACCATTACATGCACACACTCAAACAAAAGCTTTTAACATAAAATTCCTGGGTATACAGGTAATACAATTATCACTCCAGATAACATCCATCCAGCAGCTGCAAATAGTCCTATCGCAATTGCGAGAGGCCCGCTTACCCTTCTCCTGCTTCTTATATACCAGTCATTAGCAGGTCCGTCCTGGCTTCCGACACTAGGATGCAGCGGTGACCTCAGATTTGCTCGGTCTACTCCCAAGATAGCTAGTGGCCACCCTATCAGTCAGCAAATCCCCCCTGTTACCGTATCGGGTACCCTCCTCCCATATGGGCTTATGCTGCATGACAGATATCTCTGCGCAATTTACCAGCTGCCCCGACCACGTGTACAACTTACAAGTCCCTCTTACAAAACATACCATTTTCTTCCGCGGCTTCAGGAGGTCGTTGTCTGCTCCCATGGTGAGCGGCTGGCAGCGGAGGCTCCTCCAAGTCAAATGCTTGGGGTGCGCCCAGGGGTGTCCGCTCCGCAGTTGATCCCACAGCCATGCAGAGAGCCTCCTGCCTGGCTCGCCAAATTTACGTGTGGAAAGCAGACTCCACAATCTGTAAGACTGTAAAGTAGGTATGTTTATTCAGCGCTGGGCAGCACAGGGGGTAGTCCCACCAAAACCGTGTGCACCTGTCGTGACAATTTGCTCTAAATTTATACAGTAACTGTTGCATATACATGAGATTTCCTAATACACCTATACATATGTATGACCTGTCCCCGCTTCGCATTAAAATTAGGGCTCCTCCTCCTTGCGCTTGTGCAGTGTCTTCTGGTGGTGGTCTTCTGGGGTTGTGGGGGGTGAAGGCCATAGGTCTTCCTCGCCATGCACTCTTCACCCCTTGGTTTTGTGCATGCTCAAAGTTCTCTTGGGTTCTCTCCAAACTACAAGATCAGCTTCAGCCGGTTAGGAACTAGTTCTTGTGAGAAACCGCTAATTTTATCTAGGCCTTGCTGATTTCAGGAAGTGCTGTTCGTAACAAGTCACAAAGCTTCTTTATAAAACATGTTACAACTTAATGATTACCTAACCTACAATTCCCTATTTCATTATCACTTGTTAAAAGTCAAAAGATTTTTGCTGACAAAACTAAATTTAGAGAACACTGGGTATTTAATAGACAAGAACAATTCCAATTTTTTTGTCAAACTTAACATTTCATAGTTTTGAGATGCATTTCAAGCAGATTGTCCTTAGAATTCAAGACATAACAGTGATGGAATGAAACTGTCTTTAATACATTGATCTATTTTCAATCTTTCTTGCTCAGTAGGGAACACAATATGCCAGTTCTTTCATTTTATAACTTCCTGAGGCTTTTTTAGTAGTTCTTATTTCCTTAAAAATGTTGCTTTGTTATTTTTGCCTTTTTTTTTCCTTCTTTCTCCTTTTTTATTATTAATTATGTAATAGCACTAACAAATACTTCCAGTATACATCTTGTCAGTTGTTGATTTGGTTAATAGGAAGTCAGAGAAACTTTGTAATAAAATGACAGTCTTTGAAGAAGCTAGCAGTGTTTTATTTTAATTGTGCCCATTGCAGAAGGTGTGTATGTTAGCTGTAAGTTTGGAGATTTTTTTCTGCTATTACTGAGGTTCAAAACAAACAGAATAAAAATCTTACAGTTACTTCACCAAGAAAGAAATACAAAAGTTACTTCATTGTGCACCATGGTTTCATCTTTCGTGAGTTAAAGACTTACTTTACTAATGGTGCCCATTTAAAAAATGATAACTTGCTTGAAGGCTGTACTGCAGGAGATAGATAGTGCACTTCTTTAAACAAGTAAGGTTTGTAATTATGTAGATCATTCCAGTTTCCACATCAGTCTTTCTAGGCCTTTGTCTGTGGAGTAGTTGTGTTCTGGAACACCAACTTAGTTGATGTTTTGGGACGTTTGCCTTCTATTCCCATCCAATGCTAGGAATATGAGATGCACAGTAATTCCATATGAAAAATGTGTGATGGTAACAGAACAATACATATGTGTCCCTAGTGACAAGTATAATAAATATTTTCAGTTGATCCCTATAATGATGTCCGATAGGATTTCCAGCGTAAAAGATATTTTTCAATATGTGTCATCACACTACTATATGTATGCTTACAGGAAGTAGTAGTCATTGTTGAATTGCTCACCATTGCTTTCAAGAAAAAGAATTGTTAATATGTCTTTGTGTACTTCTTTTGTACATAACTTTTCAGTGTCTTTTTTAGAGTGAGTACTTAAGGGTATTAATAAAATTGATCCATCTTTGTGGGGTTTCATTTTTATGCAGCTTTTGTTAACAATATAGTGTTCACAGAAAACTTCTGTGATGTTCAGAAGTTTTTGAAGAGAATATGTGATCTCTGAAATACAAAAATTTATCAAATTGAAAAAAAAACTACAGACTTTAGATCATAAATATGATTTTATAGGAGACTATCCTTGTCCTAAGAGTCTTGGCTTTATTTTAATCATTAAAAGCAGCATAGGTTATGGTAGTGTGCCTTCATGTCTTAATGCTAATTGGTCCCACTCAAGAAGAAAAATAACTTTCATGCCTAAGAAATATTAAAATTAAAAGGGTGAAATGAATCAGATGTTGTGTCCAGGAAACAAATGTGTTGCCAGCAGGTCAGTGGAGGTAATCCTTACCCTCTGCTCAGCACTGGCAAGGCCACACCTGAAGTCCTGTGTCCAGTTCTGGGCTCCCCAGCACAGGAGAGACATGGAGAGACTGGACAGAGTTCAACAAAGGGCTGGGAAGATGAGTGAGGGCTGAAACATCAATTCAGTGATGAAAGGCTGAGAGAGATGGGACTGTTAACCTGGAGAAGGCTCCAGAGGATCTTATTAATGAATGTAAACACCTGAAGGGAAGGTGCACAGAGGACAGAGCCAGATGATGGTTTCACTGTGAAGGTTGACTGAGCACTGGCATAGGTCGCCCAGAGAGGTCATGAAGTCTCCATCCTTGGAGATACTGAAAAAAAACCATCTAGACCAAGTCCTGGGCCACTGGCTCTATGTTCGAGAAGGAGGTTTGGACAAAGTAATCTCCAGCAGTCTCTTCCTATCTCATCCATTCTGTGATTCTGTGAAAAGAACACCAATTACGCAATAGAGAATCATAGAATTATAGAATGGTTTGGGTTGAAAGGGGCCTTAAAGCTCATTTAATTCCAACTCCCTGCCATGGGCTGGGACACCTTCCACTAGACCAGGTTGCTCCAACCTCTGTCCAACCTGGCCTTCCCTGTTTCTTGCTTACTTGTGCAGTTACGTTATCTGGTGGCATCTCAGCTTGGTGTCTGACAGAGCCTGTACCTCCTGAAGAGAGTTGCAGAAGTTATCTACATTCTGCTAGAAATTATTTTGGCATTCATTCTTTATGCCCTATTGATGCTCTGGAAGAGCTGACAGAGAATGTAATCTTGACTTTTTGGACTTACTAAGCGTGTGCACCTAAGCAAACCCTGAAGGTACACCAGTTACATCAGTGAAACATGTACCCAGGCTCTTCTCAGATGTATACTGTCATAGAGTCATAGAATCATGGAATGATGTGTGTTGGAAGGGACCTTAAAGGCCATCTAGTTCCAACATTCTGCCGTGGGCAGGGACACCTTCTGTTGGACTTGAGCAGGTGTCTCCAAGCCCCATCCAGCCTGGCCTTGAACACTGCCAGCATTGACTCTAAGCTTATTTAGCAGAGCTGACCTGACAAGCAGAAGGGCTGGGTAAGTTACACCCTCTTAATAGGGATAGCAATGACCACATACTCTCTAGACATACTGACTCCCAAGCTGTCCCTTGGGCTGCTCCATTGTGCGTCATCTCTAGAGTAGGTCAGTGGCTGTAAAGCACATACTGATCTCCAGGGAGTTTACAGAAAACCCTGATCTCTCATGCTGTTGAGAACTCTTTTTAACTATCTTCTCCATATCCTTCGTGTCATCATCTTATATGTGTAATTTGACTCTTTTTCAGGAATAAATTCTGTTCCTGTCACATCTTTATAAATAATTTTAACCTTAATAAATGGAAAGCGTAAGGAGAGACAGGACAATTTTAAAAAAAAAAAAAAAAGGAGGGAGGGAGCATTTGGCTTCAGTGTACAAATGACATACAGTTTCCAACAACTTGAGGAGGAATAGTTATCTTGCCTTTAAGACTTGTTAATTTATTTTTAAAGTATATTTCTCAAAAGTTAATTTGTGGTTTCAGGAGCTAAGTATAGAAAGTTGCATAATGGCGTTTTAGACTTTGGTGACTAAGAGTGATCACATTAAATGCATATAACATGCATGGAGTTTGTTAAAATATAATTTGTTCCATTGCAACAGTTTAAATCTCTCCAACAGTGATTATGCTAAACTATAAACCACACACTTTTAAGGTGCAAGTGTTATATTCCTTAAGATACGATGAGGAGATAAGAACCAACAGAACCCAATGCATCCTACCAAGGTTAGTCTGGTAATAGAGTTAAAGAATTTGTGGTTTGTAGAGCATATCCTTCTTCAAAAACATTTGGTTTTGAAATTTCACTCATGGACATTTAGAATGTCTCTTATGTTTATGAATAGCAATTTTTTTCCATTTTTTTTCCATCAGGTGCTTCATTCCAAATGCCTACGCTGCACTCTTCACTGCTGCTCTGGTGCCATTAATGTGCTTGGTAGTGGTTTTTGTGGTGTTCATCCATGCCTACCAGGTGACCCCACAATGGAAAGTGTACGATGATATTTTCAGAGGAAGAACAAATGCTGCAGGTATGATTGGTTTGCTACCCCTATGCAGACAAGTTAGACTTTCAGGATGGTACTGACTGCTCTCGCCAGTTCAGAAAACACCACAAGAAACCACAGTTCAATAGGAGCCTACGCACTTGTTTAATATTAGGCATCACCTTTGAAGTCTGCGAAAGTACTTTAAAGATGAAAGTTATGCAGATGCTTAACTGTCTTAGAAGGATGAAAATGTGTTAAACCTAAACCAAGAAGTCATTATCACTAGTTATGTCTAGTCTAGTAAAGAGAAAAGTGGTAACACACAGCACCACTTTGCTTGGAGCATTATGTCCTGGTTTTGGTGGGGGTACTAAACAACCCTGTCCTAGGGGGGGCTGTGGAGGGTCAGGAGCAGCAATTGCCTGCATGTGTGGCAGCAATAATGTATCAGCCCATGCTGTGCTCCTCTGCTTGTCCTCAGGGGATGGGCATAGTTCCTGGTGCTGGTGTTTTGCAGTGTACTTGGTGGCTGCACAGTCATGTGCAGGCTGTGTGTTGGAGTACTTGGAGTTAATGGCTGTTTTGAAATGTCCCAGCACCACACACAACTGAAATGTGCTTGAGAAAAAAAGATCTGTCTTGTGCAAAACAGGAAGTATCGGTCAGTCTCCTCTGTCAGAACAATTTCAAGTACAATAATGTCCCCAAAATAAAGTTGCAGCAGTTTAGACCAATAATAATAGGATACTCCGTGGGAAGCATAGAATATTTCTTTTGTTTTTAAGGTGTTCTTAGAAAAAATCTGAGTTTTATAAACAAGTGCAAGTATATTTATAACATTTGGGTTATAGAAACATACTTCTTTATGAGAAAATGTATTATGATTATGAGAATATATTAGGAAAATATACTTGTGAGAAATATATTCCTTTATGAGAAAATGAAAGTAAGTATCATCTGCGTATTTCTTAAAATATTAATTTCTTTATTAGTGACAATATGTCAGCTTGACTGAGAGTTGTATGAATTTGGGTAAAGTCTGATAAACACAGTTTTTAAGTATGATACCCAAGACCTTAATTGCACTTTACTTTTTCATATCTCTCTGATATAAAAGGGACTGCCTGGAGCAATTGCAAAGGTGGCTCCTTATTCAGTGTTGGTAATACAGTTTATTTATTTATAAATAACATTTTATTTTAGTCTCTTTAAAGATTAGGATTCCATATTCATATGTTAAAGGTTAAGTTTAGTCTCAGAGCAGTGAAACCAATGAAAGAAAAATACTGAATGTTGGAACAATACCATAAACTCAGCATACAAAATGGCAGAAAGTACTAATATGAGTTATAGCTAGATGACATAAAGATATGAAATAATACAGTTGAAGCAAAACTTTGTTTGATTTAAAACAGGATTCAGGGTGTTTTCTTTCTCTGGTAAAGTCCAGACATGATATAGAGAATGCAGAAGGAAAAATAAAAAAATTGGGGTTCACTAAAATGTCAGGAACAGTTGTGTTTGTTTTGTTTGTTTGTTTGTTGTTTTTTTTTTAAATAAAAGCAGGTTGTAACTTTTACTACTTGTGCACCTGCACAGCAAACTGCATTTTGCTAGCAGGAGGCTTTTGCAAACACAAATGAAAGTACATCATGCCGTGTGGGTGAGAGCAGTTGGAGAGAGGCTGCTTTAGAGAAGAAGAGCTGTCTGCTGAGGTTTACGGTGCCTGGGGTTATATGAGGACACTCTGTGTAGCTCTGTTTATAGTGTAAGCTTCTGAGAAAAGGGCCAGTGATTTATGCAGTTTTTAATGTTGCCTATAATTACGCGGCATGGTACTAGCTGCTAACTAAAGGACTTTGACTTTCTGACTATTTCCCTCCTGAAATTTGAGATGGTGGTAGTACATTTACATTATTTTTAATGTTTTATGGTTATATTATGCTTTTAAAGGGACACTCAAAGGAGTTTGCAGTGGTAAAACCTATTACCACTTTTAAATTTTGAATCCTTGCTGCTTGGAAAGTTTGAATGCTACCATATGACCCACTTTTTGGAGAAGTTCACTCCACTGACTCCATGTTCTTACAAGCTCAGTAGGAGCTTCTCCTGCTTTGCTAGTGTTATTGCAACAGCCTCAGAGCATGCTGTGGGAAACAATGCCTTTCATAACGGCAAAGTTGCCTGCAGTCATGGCATGATGATATCTTGCTTCTGCAACAGAGAGGATCACACCTGCAGTGAGTTCTGGCTTCAGTGCCTCTTACAAGATCCTATGGGGTAGGGAGGTCTTTTGGCAATGTTGCCTCCTGAAGTTGCATAGGCACCCATTATTTTGCTGTTTTGTTATGGCAATGAATATGCCAGAGTTTCTCTGTTTCATCCAAAACTAGAAAAAAAATGGAGCTACCAAGTAGCAGTTAATCTATGTTTAAAGACTTATGTCTCTGGCTGTCATCTGCATATTGATTTATTTCCTGTTCAGTCACCCACAACAGTGAATTCCTACAAGCAAGGAAAACCTTTCCCAGCCTTCAGCCTGAGGTTCAGTGCCCAAACCTTACCCACTTTGAACAGTGCAGTATGAAATGAAAAAATAACCTCCAGATCACTGCTTTGGAAAGCTGTCTACTTTCCATTTGTTACCATTTCCTGAAGGAGAATAAAATTGCAGGTAAATGACACAGTAAACAACTCTTGACATATCAAGTGTAGAGAGGTGAAACATAGACAAAAATATTTTCAGATAAGCTTTTACTAGTTACTGTGGATACCTGTTCATTTAAATTCCAGGGAGCAATGAGTATCGCAGGAAAGAAAATGTGGCTTTTATAGACATGTAATTATAATTTATACATAGATATTCGTACAAACACCCATTTGCGTGTGAATATTTGAACTAGTACTACTTATTCCCTTTCTGGGAGTTGTCTGGTTAAAAGACAGATAAAATTGAAGTGTGATACAGACAACCCCATGTGGGTTCTGCAATAATTCATGCAGAACATTACTGAAAGTTGCCAATAAAAATAAACCAGCAAGGTCATTGGCTTGCATATTGCCATAAAACAGAAGAAGGGGTTGGCTGTGTAGATCTGAAAGAAAAAAAAAATAAATTGATGTCTGACTTCTGAGTGTACATTCCTTTGGTCATTTCACAGATTGTAGAAAAAGCCTCTTAAGCTATAGCTGGTTATGCTGATTTGTGATCTTTACTTGAGAAAGGCTATTACTAGCCTTCATAGAAATTTAATAGGAGTAGAAACAGTAAAGTCTATCCTCATTTGTAGTGTATATGGTTATTTTGTTGGTTTGTTTTGTTTTTTTTAAATCAAATATGTAAGTGATTAAAATATGTAAGTAGGTTAAAAATTTAGTAAATTTTTTTTCTTACTCTCTTTTTCTTCTATTGTTGACTCTGAAACTTAACTCGCAAAGAAGGTTCACCTTGAACTATCCAGAATCACATTATCATAGAACGGTTTGGGTTGAAAGAGACCTTTAAAGCACATCTAGCTCCAACCCTGCTGCCAAGGGCAGGGACAACTTCCACTAGACCAGGTTGCCTAAAGCACAGAAACAGTCCTTATTCCTCCCCAACTCAGCTCAAAGGTATCTAGTGTGCATGAGGTTTATTTCAACTTATTCCCATTTTCTCACCTCTTCCCACCATGCAGCACTTTGAATAGCACAGTGCACTGCCAGTGATGATTTGTATGGACAAGCAGTTAAATGCCCAACCTGCTCACCTTCTTGCTGACCTCATATCATAGAATCATAGAGTGGTTTGGGTTGGAAAGGACACTGAAGAGCTCATTCAGTTCCAACCCCCTGCCACAGGCAGGGGCACCTTCCACTAGAGCGGGTTGCTCCAAGCCCCATCCAGCCTGGCCTTGAGCACTGCCAGGGATGGGGCAGCCACAGCTTCTCTGGGCAACCTTACTGTAAAAAAAAAATCTTCTGTTTATACATTCTAAATCTATCTTTTTTTTTTTCTTTCTTCCTAACCATTGCACCTTGACCTGTCATTACAGGCCCTTGTCAGAAGTCTTTCTCCATCTTTTTATAGACCCTCTTTAAATATTGAAAGGCCACTCTAAAGTGTCCCCAGAGCCTCTTCTTCTCTAGGCTGAACAACCCCAACTCTCTCAGGCTTTCCCCATTGGACAAGTGCTCCAGCCCTCTGATCATTTCTGTGGCCTCCTCTCTACTGTCTGTGGCAGGTCCATGTCTTTCTTGTGCTGGGAAACCCAGCCCTGGACACAGTAGTCCAGGTCATGATTCTTGTGATGCAGCCCAGGATACAGTTGTATTTCTGAGCTGCAGGCATACACTGCTGGGTCATGTGCAGCTTTTAATCTGCTGGTATCGCCCAGTCCTTCTCTGCAGGGCAGCCTCAGTCCTTCATTGCCCGCTCTGTACCAATACTGATGATTGCCATGTCCCAGGGGCAGGACCTTGCACTTGGTCTTGTTGAACTTCATGAAGTTCACATGAGCCCACTTCTCCAGGCTGTCAGGGCCTGCATGGCATCCCTTCCCTCAAGCATATCAACTACACCACTCAGCTTGCTACCATCCACAAACTTTCTGAGGGCACACTCAAGCCCACTATATCATTAATAAATATATTGAACAGTACTTGTCCCAGTATGGACTCTTGCAGCACTTGTTACTGATCTGCATTTGGATATTGAGTCCTTGGCTACAATTCTTAGTCCATTAAGTAGTCCTTTTATCTAAACCCATATCTCTCCAGTTGAGAGACAAGGATGTAGTACAGACCTAAGTTAAAGGCCTTAGAGAAGTCAATAGGTGGCATGAGTTGCTTTCCCTTATCTACCAACACAGTCACTCCATCACAGAGGGCCACCAGATAAGTCTTCTACGGATATGAAAATAAATTCTGTCTTCTGTGGTAAAGCATCTTCCTGAAGATAGATAGCACTACAGTATTGTACTATTTTGTTTTGTCTGTAGAAGCAGAGTGTTTTTTATTAACCACACTAAAGTGAACTCCAAAGTAGTTTCATTACTAAAAGTAGAGTAACAATGCTGATTTTCACCATACGTATCTAAAAGAAAAATTCTGCCCCTCAGTATCTGCAGAAAGGATCTTTGTATATATAGTTAAATAGTTTCTCAGAAAACTATAGAATAGAGTTGGGGTCTTTTTTGCATATATTTATTGCATATATATTAATTTATTAGTTGTACCTCTTTTTCTGTCATGCATATATTCTTCCTAGTTCTCTACATTTATATGAGGTACTCCTGAGAAGAATCACATCTTCCATATGCTGTCCTGGTAGTTTCCAGGCTTTTAAAAAAGGACAACTAGCCTTTTTGCTAGTTTTTCGTTTTAGTGAATTGTTAATTCATTTGGCTGTGGTCTGTGGTCTTACCAGAGAGCTTATCATTCATACACTTTTCTTACACTTGGCATATCACTTTAAAAGAATATGATTAAAATAAGGTTCTAGTGGAGAATAACCACAAATGAATAGAATTTCCAAATCCTAATTTAGTCAATACATACAGTTACCATTGCCCTGTCTGTTTGCTAATCTTTCATAATTTTGCAGAAAGGGTTAAAAATATAATGAAAAATTTTGAACTGAAAAATCAGCTGCATTTTTTCTGATAATACGTTTGTGAACATATGACTTCTATTTGTTGAAGAACATGTAGTGAGCTAAGTTTTGAGCTCTGCACATAAGTATGCAGTAGTGTTTACCTGATTCGGATCTCATCATTGCATATGTCCCAGAATTAATTTAAAGATTAAAACTTTATTGTTGCCAAAATAGAACTTCATGAAGAATGCCTTAGATATTTAACTGTAAAATTTTAACTACCTTCTTGCATGTTCTTTCATATAAATTTCTTTAATATATTTATTGCCTTAGCAGTATGCAATTCCTAATCATGACAGAACATGTTGGATGGTCCACCTATACCTACCACCATCTGATCTTCGCATGAAAAAAATAAGCCATACAAAATACAAGTGCAAGAAATTCCAACCATGCTTCTGTGCTCAGGAAACAGTGCTGAGGACAGGGCTTTTGATTCTAAGTGAGAATGTATATCTAAATCTGTAGTTACATGTCTTCCTTATCCTGTGAGCTGTATACTAAAATCTTTATCTCAAATTGTAAGATACATATCATGTATCTAAGCGAATTGAATGAACAATGAATTGCAGGAGTGCTTTCATCTTGAGATGACAATATGCCTCTAGAAATCAAGAATCAAATGCTGGCTATCTCTGAACTTAGTTATGTATAGTATTCACAATATGCATCACAGTCACACATTGGATATAATAATTTAGTCTTCGTAGTGCTCCAGGGGCTTTTCTTTTTTGTAATTAGGAGAAACCCAAATATTTGCCTCCAAGATTTTTACGACTGCAGTTAAGACAGAAAGCAAAGATATAATTACCAGCAAAATAAAGAAAGATCTGAATAATGTAGTAGCTTAAGTGCATCGTCTTCACTCATGTAATTTAGATTGTTTGCCCTGAGCTTCATATGCTGCAATTAGCTTTCTTCCATTAAAGAAATCTGCAAAAGCAAGTTAATTTGCATGAGTTATGCCTGTGCAGTTGTGAAGTTAGCATTCATTTAATATTTTGCATAATACCTCTAAATAATTTTATTATATGGAATGAGTAGGTTCGATATTTTCCTTTTTTTTTTTTTTTTTGCTGTTTTTCTGGGATTTGCTATGTTTCCTGAATAACAATAATAGCTATAAGCTATAATAAGATGCCTGATCTTTCATTTGATTATACCATAAAGTTGTAGAGAAGTTTGCAAAAAAAGAAAAAAAATAAAAAGAGATTTAGTGGAAGGGTTATGCCAATTTTCTATGATTTTGTAGTTGTGATGTAGTATTTATGCTTATTGGGAGGTATGCTTCTCTTTTGGGTGGCTATCCTGCTATCAAACTCCTTTTCTACAGCAGTTGTCAAAAGAGATTGAATATGTATCTGTCAGGACTTGGAATACTGTTGTTCAACTTATTAAAAAAAAAAAAGTTTTTCTGTCATTTTCATAGTTCTGTTGCTAAGTTTAACCCATGAGTTCTTCAGCAATAGTCTGTAAATGTTTTACTAATTTAGGTCTTCCACAAATCCATGAAATTCTGTAAAGCAATACATTCTCCCCAGTCACTTAGGAAAAATGTTTGTAGAGATCTTTCAGGTTTTGCAGTAGGTCTTTATGCCTAGCCAAGAACAATTAAAAGCAATTAAAGTTGCATTATCAGTTTAACAACCTAAGGGAAAGACACGTAGTAAATATTTAGAGGTAAACTCAAAAGATCATTAAAGCTGTATTATTTAATTGCTTCTTTTATTGACTTTCCCATTTTTAGAAAAAAAATTAAACACTTAGGTAATAGTAAAAGTCATATGGGCCAACACAGTTGTGAGAATACAAACATTTGGGTACATAGTGAAAGTGCAGTGCATTCTTTATTTTCCATAGTTAAATCATCTAGATGTTTGCTGCAAAGACATACTCAGCATTGCATTTCAGAGTTTTAGTAGTGTTTAATAATTTGCAGTTTTATTAATTTCTATTTGATTTACGTATTTTACAGCACAGATTCACTGTGCTGGAAAATTTTACCTATAATATCAGGTATGGAAGGAAGGAAGAAAACCATCAGCTAGTCCACCTGACAATTCTGTAACAAAACAAACTTAGTACCTAAAGTTAAGGAGTAGTTGTAATTCTACAGACAGAAGAAACAGAAAAATGGCAATCCCAAAATATGAAGTTTATTTTCTTTTGCATTATATGTCTATCCTAGGAAGCAGATAATACATTATCCTCTGAACTATATAATCTAATTCAAACTGAAAATTTACGTTTTTTTCTTGGCGTGACTTGGAAAACCATCATCAAAACCCACCTGCTTGACTGAACACCGTGTTCTGAAGGGACTAATCCTAGTACTGTAGAATCACAGAATCACAGACTAGTTTGTGCTGAAAGGGACCTTAAAGCTCATCCAGTTCCAAATCCCTGCCACAGGCAGGGACACTTTCCACTAGAGCGAGTTGCCCCAAGCCCCTGTGTCCAACCTGGCCTTGAACACTGCCAGGGATGGAGCAGCCACAGCTTCTCTGGGCAACCTGTGCCAGGGCCTCACCACCCTCACAGGGAAGAACTTCTGCCCAAGAGCTCATCTCAGTCTCCCCTCTGTCAGGTTAAAGCCATTCCCCCTTGTCCAAAGCCCCTCTCCAGGTTTCCTGTAGCCCCTTTAGGCACTGGAGCTGCTCTAAGGTCTCCCCTTAAAAGAAGCCTTCTCTTCCCCAGGCTGAACCAGCCCAGCTCTCTCAGCCTGTCTCCAGAGCAGAGCTGCTCCAGCCCTCACAGCATCTCTGCGGCCTCCTATAGACTTGCTCGAACAGCTCCTTGACCCTTTTAGATGTGACTCCATTTCTGAAGTCTTGAAGAGGGATGGCTGAAACACAGTGGTGGTGGACTTCTTTTGGACCTTAGTAAGCTGCTGCAACCTGTTTAGGTTGCAGTAGGTATAGAAACATAAGCCTCATCATCCGATTATTTTTCTGCGTAGGTCAGAACAGATGTCTTACAGTGCAGCAGATGAAACTTAAAACTGTCAGTATACCCTTTATTTTCTTTGTGAGGTTTATTTCAGAAATATAAAATCGTGTGTGTTTATTCTGTTATAGATTTAAAACCACTGTAGATTAAAGCTTAGCTGTTTGGCAATGTTCTGGTGTTTTGAATCCCTTTTACTTCTTGTTCTTGCTTCTGTTATAAGAAAACCAAATAACAAACATGAAGCTGACAGCTGTTTCAGTTGAGCAATCTGGCATTTTATTACCTGAATCTTATGCTGTTCCTGTGGAGTTCCTTGCCACTGGATACTATGAATTATCCTAGTTCGCCAAAATTGGTTCAACATGATTTCATGAAAGAGAAGTCCTCTGAAGATTACTAAATAGAAAGAAACTATGTCTGTTTCAGGAACCTCCTGAGTTGTAAATGGGAGATTTGGTGGGAGAAGTACCACATCTGGCCAGCTTTTTTGGCCCTTGTTGGTGGCTGGGCCAGATAGATATTGTTTCATACCCCATACAGCTCCTTTTAGGTTCACATTGAGGTAATTGAATTTTTCTATCATTTTAATACTTTTTCATTTCATTAATTTTGTAATCTAATCCAAATGAAAATATTGCAGTCTCTCTTTCAAGTTCTCACCAGCATTTTTTCTGTGTAAATCACTGGAAAAAAACCTTGTGTTTACTTTAAGAACTCCCCTACTGCAATAAAACTACAGGTTTACTACCCATAAAAACTGATTGCAATGTACTGCAGCCCTCAGAACAGTAAGCATTGCAGAAAAATGAATTTTATAGATAATTAGTAAGGAAAATAATCTTTTCTCAGCAATGGAGGAGAAATGAGAAACAGTGGGCACAAATAGTTGTTTAGTAAGTTCAATGTGTGTAATTTCATCTAGTCAAATGCCAAGCTTGACTATGGTAAGTTTTCAAACCTGAAAACTGTAACAAGAGTTGCATAAGCTGCATTTGTCTGTACTGAGTTGTCAACTCTGCCAGTGTTTCTTAAGCTTGGATTTGGAGAAGGGAAGATATTTCAGGGAGAGAATATGAACAGTCAAGGTGGCGATACATGGATGCATACATACATATATATATATATTTAAGCGGTGGGTGGACTGACTGTTGCTTAAATAAAATCTTTCATCATTCCTAGTACTGGAAAAACGTGTACTAATGGTATAAGAAAAAATGTGGACTGGCATGGTTTGAATATATAATACCCAGCAGAGCTGCTTTGTCTCTGTCTGGGGTACATCACACTGATACTGACTTGACTATTCCATGGCAGTCTTTGATCTGCTAAGGTTTACTCAAGTAGTCTAAAGGCAATGGCTTGCACTGGATTTAGACTAAAAGTCATGTCAGTAAAGGTTCATCTGCCCAGAAAAAAACTTTTTTGGAGTTGGAGTTTCTTTGGGAGGGGGTTTTTGGTTTCCTTCCCATATGAAGGAAACCACAGATAACTAGACTGTCTATTCTGGTTTATTTCAAGCCTATTTATTGGCACTCTTTTCCTTTATGCAATGTTGTTTTTACAAACTTAAAAGAAGTTGTTGCTGATACTCTGATACATTTGTTCTAGTCGCTGAGCTTTTGTTTGATCAAAATACAACAAATTGTTTGAACAAAATAGATGAAGAGAATTCAAGCAGCTGAGACGTTAAATACTGCCAAAGTTTCAACCCTGCATTAACCCTTTACAATACTGACAATGAAGCAATTGTTACTGAGAAAGATAAAAGCAGAATTATAAACTCTACCCATGTTCAGCATACAGCATTCTTAGTAGAATGCATCTATAATCTGAAGTGTTTGTACAAGTGACATTCATTACGTAAGCTTTTATGAGCATTATCCAAGATACACTCCACAGAGGTCTTCGATTCAGAGCTTGATTCTGGGTTTACCTGTGGTAGTTTTATTCTGGTGAGATGGTACTGGATTTATCAGATTTCCCCCTCACACACACTTGAAGATAATGAAGTCAGATCATTGTACATCAGAACTATATGATCTAGACACCGTATCGGTCCATTTCCTTCAGCTTCATGTAAACAGCTATTTCAACGATTTATGGCTGCAACAAACTTGAGGTGCTAGGTTATGATTTATATCATGGTGTTTAGGTAATGTTTATGCACTAAAAGCAGAAACCATGGTGCGTTAGCTTCTGGCATGTTCTGCTGCCTGCAGTTTGTCCTCCCACAATTTGCTTTTTTCTCTCACCTGCCCCCACCCGAGTTGAACTGAATTCCAAAGTAATACAAAGCCAAATCATTATTTGAACTGCAGGAGACAGTACTTCATTGTTCCTTTAGGTCTGTGTACAGCATTTAGAATTTAATAGGTGATCATTAGTTGCTACTCCATTATATCTGCTGAATTTCATAGGGAGATAAATATTTTTGCATGATTTTGAGATTTAAACAAAAGCTGATACCATTTCATTAATATCTGTGCACAAATAAATGAATTGCTCTACACATAATTACTGAATTTACATTTAGAATTCATTTACAAAAAGCAGCATTTTTTGATGTATGGGTTGTTTGGTTTTTTTTTAATTTTTATTAATTTTATTATTATAACCTTAGAAATTTTGAGGTTGCCAGTTCTTTGTTGTTTTTTCCTTTTTTGCAAACGTTGTAATTACACATCTAATAAGGATTCAGTAATGCATGCAATGTAGGATAAAGAGAAATACTTAATGCTCTGCTTCTGACTGTACTACCTGATATTTCAGTGGGCTTTGCATTTTTGATCATTGCAAAAGCATTGTGATGTTGGTCATGTGTATTAGTAGCTGTTAAAGAAAAGGTTTTTTTAACATCTGCTGATGCCACAAGGAATTTTTCCATTTTGCCCATGGGACTTTGAGACAGGTGCTTTGTGTGCAAGGAATACTAGTAGCTCTGGAGTGTGATGTGACAAATGCATTGCATTTCTATTCTGTTCATCTAACAAAATTGAGTTCATCCCAGACAAATAACAGAAGTACGTAGTCTTAATCTTCTTCCCCTCATGCTGCTCTGAAAAATTCACATATATTATTAAAAGTAATGTTTAGGATCAGGGATCCCTGGGAAGTCAGGAAGTCTCAGACCTGTAGTAAATTTTAGCCAGACCTCACCTTGCCATGGGAGAGGTGATTCAGGTGCTTGATAGACATTGATTGTCAACCAGGGTTATACAGTCTCGCCTCCAGCTTTCTCTTCATAGGGAACTGGTCTTCCAAAGGGCCTGTTTTGTATGTACTTATCATGTACAGATCCTTTGGATCTCCTTTAGGTCTGATGCCATGCTAAGACACCAATACCCACCCAATGGGTACCTCAAGTCCTCATACCTCAAGTCCTGTAGAGGTCCCCACGTGCTGAGGGCTCCCATCCACTGAAAGATAGCAATCCTGCATGCACAGAAATAGCACTATTTACAAACGGCCAAACTGAGGTGAATTTATATCATAGAATCCCAGACTGGTTTGCATTGGAAGGGACCTTAAAGCTCATCCAGTTCCAACCCCTCTGCAGGGGCGGTTTCCCCAAGGCCTCGTCCAACCTGGCCTTGAGCACTGCCAGGGATGGGGCAGCCACAGCTCCTCTGGGCAACCTCATAGTCTCACCACCCTCATATTGAAGAATCTGGGGCAGGAGAAGGGCTGCCCATAGCTGCAGAGCGAACTCCAAGGTTGGATAGAGATGGCGAAACCAGGTCCTGTGTCAGTAATGCTTCAAAAAGTGTTTTTCCCAGGGTGAAATGCTGTTTGTGGTTTTCAGAGATCCCCTTGGTCCTGTACCTCTTTGCCCTGATTTCTGTCACCTGGCTGTGGGGAGGACTGCACATGGCTTACCGGCACCTCTGGATGTTAGTCTTCTTCATCATCTTCAACAGCCTGCAGGTAAGAGCTGGTGACTTCTCCTTCAGTGCTCTTGCAGAGCTGGGCTTTGTCTCCACCACTCACAAAACACGGGATTTCAGCTTCACCAGCTGAGCAATATCCACTCACACACTGTGGCATGGTAGAAATGTTAATTAAGTATTCTGTTCATTTTTCAAATGAGCATAGAATGCATAATAAGGCAAGGGATGCATTGTTTTGAAACAATAGCAGTATAATTGCATAGTTTTAATTTCATAGCTAATACACTGGGAAAGAAAATTGCTTGATTCTGTACGTACTGTTTTACCAAGTAAACTGCAGCCTTTGCAAAAACACCGACTATTTCAATTTTATATATCTGTTAACTTCAATAAAAAAACAAACCAAAACAACAAACCACAAAGATTTAACATTACACAACCCTAATACTGACCTTTTTTTTTTTTATGGGAAGTGAGCCTTGGGGGTTAGCTTTTCTCATGCAACATACATATTGGTAAAGCAAAGATTTTCATTGAAAAATAATAAAAAAATATGTTTTCTTTGAAAAAATCAAATACAGACAACTGGATGTTGATTATTTAGTTATAAAGGCAAATAGACCTTTGCAGAATTTTACACATATAGGTGCTTCCACTGGACTCAGTACTGCATTACGTTGCATTCAGTGCTACACTGCACACTGCAGAATTGTTTACTGAATGCAGGTTAGTATATCATGGATGGGAAAATGATGTCTGAAAACAGTGTAATTAAGAGGAATTTTAAAAATATATATCCAAACCTATGGTGCGCAAATTCCTCTGCCATTTTTATGACAAATATCTGTGATACCATGTATTATTTTCCAAAATTAAAAAAATATACTGAATCAAATAAAAAATAATCAATTATGTATTTTCACAAAGCAAATTTATTTTAGAATTTAATTAAAAAATTGGGAGTTTCCTTAAGCAGCAATCTAATATTTTTAAAATGTACATCTCAGACATAAATTATTTTTTTAAATTGAGGAAAAAATGTCACTTATTCTCCTTGTAATACATTGATTTTTTTCAGTATATGTTGTCATTTAACTATTCTGTATATATTGGCTGAAATTAATTATGACTTATTTTGGTTTTTTTTCTCTGAAGTTAGGTGAATAGATTTGCTCTATTAATGGTCTACAACATAAACATAAAATTGCTTCTTTGCAGTGAGACTGCCACAGCTTTGCAGGACTGGCAGTAGTACCAAAGCACATATTGCCTCCCTTTCCTCTCCCCCTGCAAAATATCAGAGTGCGGGCAAATCCCCATGGGAGTTTTAGCACTACAACTGCAACTGCTGCAGCCTCATAGTGAAACCTGATTCACTGATATAAAGCACAAATATGTGGCAACATTTGTGTATGTATATGTGTATATACATACACGTGTGTATATATATATATATATAAAAAAAAA
>NW_009916784.1:25843-29904 GCF_000696875.1 Nestor notabilis | reverse complement strand
GAGGGGGTGGGGGGGTGGTGAAGGGTGTGTGGGAAATATGCTCAGAATCAGAAATAAGTACACATGCATTGTATACAGTTCTTTTTCATGTATTACTGCATAAAAAAACCTCCTATCCTCTTTAAGATCTGTCACAGTTCTCTCTCAAATCTGTTACACTAAATTATTTCAAGCCTGGGGCATATCAACACTGCTAGCCTTTTAATCATTTCCTCTATCTATCTCTTGGGCCAATTTTCCCCCCCTCCCTCTTCAAAACAGATACCCAATGCGTTTCAGGTAACGTTAACTGAACAAAAATTCACAGAGAAAATAAGCAACACTGTATAAAGCAGGCTACATGAACACATACGAATACCATGCTGAGAAGAAAGTGATGACACAGCAGAGTCCAAAGCACTAAGTTCAGCTCCATGTAGTTGGACAATAAAAGCGCATGCAAAAATAAGCATACTGTAATGTACAGGAGGATAAACAGGATAGGCTTCAATGTTGGTTTACTGTTTGTAATCCAGTATGGTGTAAGTACATGAAACTATACTGCTACTGTACTACTGGTCCCCTAGCCATGTCTGCTATGCTGTATCTTCACATCCAGATGTACTAGTACAACCATTCTAATTCAGAGGTCTGCATTACAAGCACTTGTGTAAACCGCTCCTCACTACTTCCCCAAAGTTGTCTTCTCCATCACTACTATTCAAACAATGTAAAACAAGAGACAGACAAAGAAGAAACAGGACTTGAGGAATTAGGTGAGCGGAAGGGAAAAATATAGAAATGCTTTCAGTGCTGCAAGCAGCATGCTTATTTGTTTTGAGTGTTTTCTTACATCAAGGATTATCTAAGTGCTCAGGTAACACTGGACTACTGAGATTTTCCATCTGAATTTAAGAAAGAAAAAAAAAAACAAAACCAAAAAAACCAAAAAAAACCCCAAACTCAAAACATAAAAAAACCCCAAACAAAAAACAACAAACAAACAACAACAACAAAAGACCTCAAAAAACCCCAGAACTTCTCTGACATGTTGAGGGCAGAGATTTCAGATGACGAGAGGAACTGCAGCAAATGAATACACAAGTAAGAATTCAAGAGCAAGAGTACAGACTGCTAAGTGGCCTTAAAAAGAGACAAAAAAGAAAAGAATAACACTTTTAAGAGCAGAGTAAGATTGTCCTGGGTTCAGCTACAGCAGTCATTTTTTCTCCTTCTTAGTAGCTGGTGCAGTGCTGTGTTTTTGACTTTCAGTCTGGGAACAATGCTGATAACACCGATGTTTTTAGTTGTTGCTCAGTAATGTTTACTCTGACCAAGGACTTTCTCAGTCTCATGCTTTGCCAGAGAGGAGGGGAAGCCAGGAGGAAGCAGAGACAGGACACCTGACCCAAACTGGCCAAAGGGGTATTCCATACCACAGCACGTCATGCCCAGTATAGAAACTGGGCGGAGTTACCCGGAAGGCCCAGATCGCTGCTCGGGTCGGGCTGGGTATCGGTCGGCGGGTGGTGAGCGGTTGTGTCCTTTTCCCTTGTTATTCCTCTTATCATTATTATTGGTAGCAGTAGTGGTTTGTATTATACCTTAGTTACTGGAGAGCTGTTATCTCAACTCGTGGGAGTTACATTCCTTCGATTCTCCTCCCCATCCCTCCGGGAGCAGGGGGAGGAAGGAAAAGGGGGGGAGTGAGCGAGCGGCTGCGTGGTTCCAAGTTGCCGGCTGGGCTTAAACCACGACAAAGATAAAAGACATAGCCTAACACAAAGATTTTCCATCAAGGTTTAGTTTGATAATTAAAGCAGTAAGACTGAAACTGAAAATGTAGTCAAGAAAACTGACCTGTTCATGCCAGCTTAAACCTGAAGGCAGTACTCTGTGCTGAAGGGTGGCTCCTCTTAGTCCAACAGCAACTAGAAATTCCTGCACAAGAAAGTTGCACGAGTTAGGTTACATGAAATAGATGTAACTATTTGACATCTGGATTATGATACGCAGTCATCCTACTGCTCCCACAATCTCCAAGTGTCTAGAAAAGAAGAAAGGACTGTGACAGGATTAAATTCAAAAAACCTGCTTCCTTAAACAGAAACCCTAATACAGCGTTATGCTTTTTGCAACAGGACCATTTAGCAATGACAATTTTGTGGTGGTGATAGGAAGGAAGGTTCCCTGCTTATTCATTCCGGGATTCACCAGGAATTACCACAAGTACCAGCCCAGTGTAGTTCTTTATGTTGATCAAATCCGAGTCAACTGAGCCCCCATGACACTATGCTGGTCTGCAGATTCCTTCTTCTCTAGATCACTCTACCAACCTGTTTGTCACCACCATTCCAGATAGAAGGTCATCATTTAGCCATGCTAATGAATGCTACTGTCAAAGCCAAACATACCACTCATTTACCAGTGCCACTCCAAAATCAGTAAGCAAAGGCTGCCTATTAGATGACACTGCTAGTAAGCTGAGCAGAAAGCTTTTAATTCTTTGTATTTGTTCTTGCCTGGTTTGGCACCAGATTAAAACTCAACCAAAGAAAAACAAAACAAAGCTCAAATGGCCAAGAAATGCATTTGGTAAAAAAAATGAAGTGTGAGCAGCAAAGTGAAGCATTGGAGGAACTAATAAATTATGCTGATACTTAAATTTTACAATCCACCCAAAAGACTCTAACAGAAAATTATAGTTTGAGGATTAACTGCTCAGAATTATATGGTTTCATCATCTATAACCCTGGTAACCCACATCTAGATGTTTTCATATAAACTGAGATAACTCAATTTATAAAAGCACAAATTTAAAACCACAAACCTTTGTATTACTCTCTATTTTATCTGATTGGATTTTGACTGCAACAGTCAGCATACTTGGACATTCCACTCCTACACCATCTGAAGTAGTCCTACTAAGGCCATCTTCTTCAGAAAAACAAATAGTAGGTTCTAACCAATGGGGACGTATTGTGCTGGGCAGTCGTACTTCAGAGGAGGGGACAACCCCATCTACCATACCTGCAAAGAGATTTTAGAATTAGTTACCTTGTGCTTCAAAGCAGTTACTGATGAAAAGGGAAGGAAAATCCTTTTTATGCTTAATACCTTTAAAATTATTTTAATTATCAAAGTTAGTCATGCACACTGACAACCAAAAATTGTGAAGGCAAGGTTACAGGTGATATAATATTTAAAACCATGCTTGTAGCTAAAATCTTCAATGTGACATTAGGGCTTCTTTTATTTGCCCAACAAAATGGCAAAGTTGAAATAAAGGACAGAAATCTCCTATGGGTTACATGGAGAGACAAGAATATGTCTCTCCTTCTCATTTTATGGTGCCAGACTAACTTCTAAACACACAATAATTAAGCCTTACACTAAAGAATACTTTAACTTGACTACCACTGATTCAAGAGACATTTGAGGGGGAAATCTTACGGTTTAACTACATGGGGGTTACCAGTCATACAAACTACACAGTCCACTTAAAATTCTTTACCTGCTAACTACAATTAGGTACTCAGGAAAGATACAGTAGCCACTGGTAACCTTTACCTTTTTAAAACTGACTAACCAGTAACATGTAGGAGGTGTGTACTTCCATAATAAAGAACAGACTGTACAGCTAATGTGCCAGAGGACCACAGTACCTTTAAAGACCAACAGTTGCCAAGGAGAATGTGCAGTAAACTGTAACTAAGTAAATACAATTATCATGAAGTTGTATCACTGCAGCATTTAGGAGCATTAGTCATAAACTAAATCTATGGTGCCAAATGATACACTATTAGAGGGAGAAGAGGGAAAACACACAAAAAAAAAAAAAAAAAAAAAAAAAAAAAAGACAGCATTTCTCCTAAAACACTTGAAGCTCATCTCATTTCAAACCTAGTCCCAAAGCCACCTCAATCCCACCCCTACCTTGATGATATAAATTGAGGCTACTAGAATGGAGACAAACATAGTGTCTGTCCTCAAAGCCTTCATATTTAGTCACGCTGAAAAGTGAACCACTGTTGAACTCCAACCAGAATTCACCATATTTTCCTTCCAGTGTATTTCCATCA
>NW_009916784.1:7198-25812 GCF_000696875.1 Nestor notabilis | reverse complement strand
CCTGCTGAAAGAAGAATAGAAATGATAAAACAACTGCTTGCTGAGTTTGCTGTAGTTAGACAGTCTAAACCAACATAACATTTGCTACCAATACATATTTTCCCACTTGCATTTTAGTGATGTAAAGCAAAGTAAACACAATTGTTAAAATATTGTATTACATTATTGTCTATAGTACAGAAAGATAAAGAACACAGAATTACTGTTATGAACACTTGTTCCTTCCAAAAATAGTACATACAACATGAAGGGGATCCTACGATCAGAACAACAGACCAGCTTTTTCAGCCCCAGTGTCTCACCTTTACATCTGTGAATATGGACACTAATCCATGTGTCACATTTAGCAGAACAGACAGAAAGCTTTGCGAGTTCTTATTCTGAGAGTCAAGCTTTTTCCTTCTGCGTGAACGATAGTTTGGATCAACAGTGGAATAATACTGTAGTGTTTCTTCCTCAGATCCACTCTCATCATCTAATAGATAAAATGAAAAACAACTAACTCTCTAGCTAGTACACATATTATGCCAAGAACTCATTGTTTTTCCATCAGTAATATGATTCAATTTCACTTATTATACTTGATTATATATATATATCTTATGTTTTTTTTCTTCTTGGTTTAAGTAAATCCTTTCTTCTAAGTTTACAAACTCTTTCCACTATCAGCTTCATCACTTCAGACAATTATGCTTTTGAATCACTATAGTTCTACATGATTTATTAAGTGTATTACCATAATGAACTGCAGATTTAAATTGACTAAAGCTGTCTTTACTGAAAGTGTTGATGAGCTGGCTGGCCACAGATAGTCCAACACCATAAGAAAGGTTTTCAAATGTTTCTACAGGAGATGGAGCTGTGGGTTCCCACAACAATAAATCATTGCTGATCCTAGGAAGAAATACATTGTCATTATACAAAATATATGACTACATTCCCACTTAATATAAGGATAGTCAAGCAATATTTCTTTTGCAGACTTCACGTAACACATACCAGATTTTATAAACAAGAAAGAAAAAAGCTCAAGAGCACGAGAAAGAATAATGTATTAATGAGTAAAAGATAAAAAGTAGTGCTTTTTCTGTATTTATGGTACACACGTATCAAAGTCTACCATCTGATAGGGATACAAAAGCCTCTACTAGTAGGTGTGTATTAGCTCAGTAGGTTGACGGAGGGGTGACAAACCCCTATTTTATCACATAAATTTTTAACTAAGTTGCATGAAACAGTTCTTTTGCTTCCAAGTGACTTTGTGTCTGTCAGGGTTACAGACACGTGACACTCAGTACATGAGTACACCAAGAGAATATTCAATGAAAGGTTCAGCTTTGCCACTCTGGAAGTGAAAAAATACTTTGGAAGTAAAGTAATGTCTACTAGAGACTAAAATTGATCAGCATCTCTCCATGTAGCTAATAACAAGCATAATACCCACTTTCAGTTGATTTAATCTAGTTTATTTCTTTATTTTCAGACAGAGAACTAACAGAAATAAATGACGAATGCCAATCTCTAAGTTTTGTCCACTTTCTCTACATTTTCATAAGCCTTTATAAGGCTTATAAACTGAGTGGTTAGGGGTTTTTCCACTGCCTGCCTTGTGAACTCTTAATTTTTAGATGGAAAAAAAAAAAAAAAATCACTGAATAAGAAGGAAAGAATAAAGCTGAATGTAATCTTTTTTTTTTTAAAACAAAAAAAAAGTACAGTGATCCATTTATAAAGGAGACTTCAGAAAGATTAGAGCAAAATGAAACACTGAGAAAAGAGATCTGAACAAAGTATTCACTGAAAGCAAAAGACTATTTACCTTTACCCTTTTCTCATAAAATCTGTCAAACACTTTTTAGCAGATGGCTGCTGTGGCACTGATCAGATATATGTCAGTGGTGTCTCTGATGTTAGCTTGTAAGAATATTTATATAGCCTTTAATGTTCTTAGAAAACCATACAAGTGAATTCGTGTTACAGCTGCTCATTCAGTTGCTTTTATCAACAATGAATACAGATCTAAAAGTACAGGTCATGATAACAAAGCTAACAATTATACTTGCCTATTGTAAAGTTTTTCATAAAAGCTTTTGTTTGGTAATGTTAAGTGAATGTTTGGTAACATGAGTTCCAGTACATAATGAGAATTGCCAATTGTTTTATCCTGAAACTCGGTCATTTCAACTACATCTCCTGGCATCACCATCTGAAAGAAGAAAAAAAGAAAACTCTGAAGTAAAAAAAAACAAACAAAACAAGAAACCCAAAACAAACCAACAAACCAAAACTGGAAGCCATAAGATGTGCATAAAGTAGTATGAATATTAATTTTGTCTACCATAAGCACAAAGCAATAACAAAATTTTGTAGTACCTCTTCATTTTCAAACATGACCCTACGAGAAGAAAAAGGAGAAGGCTCTGGTCTTCTAATATCACACACATCCTTCAAAGAATGAGACCCTCCTTCTTCTTCCTCTTGAAAGTTATTATCACCTTCTTCCTCCTCAGCTGCTATCCTTTCCAGAATAGAGTGCACAGCCAGAGGGTTTATTTTCAATACAATCCTGACGTTGGAGAAGTTATGCAGAATAAGCCATTAGAGATGCTTGGAATTTTTATACTGATGCACTGTCACATGTCCCCTACCTATACTAGCTAGCCATTGAATACAAATAGACTAAATAGCTCAAAGACCAGGGATTTTTTTGTTAGACAACATGTAATTTATTAGACAAATTGATACCATTAAGAAAAACACCAAAATTACAGGCACAGAGGGATGTGGAAAAAGAAACATGAGGATGAGGTTAGTGTCTGCTTTTTTCAACTCCATCAGGTGACCATTACATGACCTCTGAAAAGCCCAGCACTCTCCCATAATAATGCTTGTATCATAAAACCATCAACAGTTATTAAAAAATGTTCTGCTACATGACATAGTGTATTACATGTACACACTGTTGTAGAAAAAGGTATTGGTACTATTATAAAAGAAAACCATGCTGAAAAAATGCCCAAACACATTATAATAAAGCCACTAAATTTGTTGCAAAAAATGTATGTGGCAGATTCTGCCGCAAATCTAAAACTGCCCCTTTAAACATCTTATTACATGCTGCAGCTGTTAGGTCCTTCCATTCAGTAACTCCTGAAGTATTATATTGCCTGTATATCAGATTATATTAACATTTTGAAGCAAAATTCCATTGAGGTTTTATTTGTTTGTTTAGTATTCAGTCTTGAATGTAAAAGTAGGAGAAAAGGTAAAGTGTCAGGAGGAAAAAAAAAAAAAACGGAGGTGAAAGTTTCAAGTCTCTTTCACTGAAATTTACTCAAGTCTATGCAGAAACCATTAGATATTAAAACTATCTTGCATTATCAGAAATGTAGACTTCTAAAGATATAAAAGCAAAAAAATCTTGGGTTCTTTTCAATAGTTACATGTTCTTTCTTTGCAAATTATTTTAAAGCATTTACTAAACAGCCAGTTTAGTAAAATTAGAAAAATAAGAGTGCTTCATAAAAATCCAAACAACCCACATTAGAAAATAACATTATTTTACCGAGGCCAGTCAAAATTGTCTGATGATGATGTTATATCTCCATCTACGCCACCAGACACTTGAAAAAATTTTATTGGTGCTTCTGCATTATCTTCTTTGAATGAACCTGAAAAGAAAAATTTATTTTTTTTAAATTAACACAGGAATGACAACTTCTAGCTTTAGGTTGCCCACTCCTCAGGTTAGAGTCTGACAGGGTACCTTCTCAATGCTGTTACAACGGCACTTACGCAAATGGCATCTTTTCCTCCAAAAACTAAGTACCAATTTTTAGAAACAAAAATTATTTCACATCATCTTCTAGCCAGCAGCAGTTAGAAAACCAGATGCTCCTAATGCATAGATATTTGCATTTACTTTTATAGCATCACTACGTTACGTCACAGCCTTGAAAAGTACAAAGAATGACATAACAGCTGAGAGGGTTGCAAGTATAAACAAGTCTCACAGATTTATTACTTTTAAGGATATTAAAGGCATAAAAGTATTAAAGTTTCCTAAATAACAGTTATTCAGGACATCTTTCACTTTTCTTGTAGACTAGACATGAGATTCCTAATTTGCATAGCTGCAGTAGCCCCCTACAAATCTTCTAACACCATGACAGACCCCAGAGATACCCTAAATCGAAACAAAGTGGTATAACAATATAACAGAAAACAGCAGAAATACTAGATAGATATAAAAAACTAGAATGCAAGCACTACACCGTACATACATTAGCCTCTCCTAGTATTATTTTGCCTTGTGCTGGTATTTAGTACACCACAATAAACTGCAGCAAATATATGTGCTCCAAAATTCAGGTGGAAAGACATTCCTGTGCTAATGCATATGAGAGGACACTTGTCTCAGATACATAGTATCTGGAAAAATAAAAAAGAATGTGATATATATGTTTACATTCTTACCAGTTAGCTCTTTAAAGGTAAGTTCTAATTTAACTTGTTCTGCAGTTGATCCTCCAATAAACTCAGTTTTAAATTCCACATCTGTATATTCAAGGTGGAGAATCTCCTTCTGAAGTGATTTCTTAAACCACGGTCCTCTTTCCTGATCTGACCGTAGGTCAGGTATTGGGAAGCGAACAGAGAGATTTAATGCTGGGGCAGTCACTTGAACTGAAACTCTACAGTTTGCAGGAGTATGTGAATCATCCAGAAAAACTTCAGTAAATGCTTTATGCTAAAAAAAGAAGAGGGGAAAAAATAAATTAGGAATACTGCACTAAAAGTGACTAAGGGAAAAGCTTTTGATGATGCAGTATCTAAAAACAAAAATATTTTTTCCACGTATCACACAAAGCACAGGTATCAGGACCAATTATTATGACTCTTAGGTTATTCTATTATTGGCACTGTTAGGATTCTACTTAGTTAGAAATCACGTATTTACACAGATTAGCAATGTTTCAAAAGATCTGAAGTTAGAAAGTGACAGAACCAAACAATACTGAACTGCAGTTAGGAATACCATGTCTCATGGATTTAGAATCATAGAATAGTTAGGGTTGGAAAGGACCTTAAGACCATCTAGTTCCAACCCCCCTGCCATGAGCAGGGACACCACGCACTAAACTGTGTCACCCTAGGCTCTGTCCAGCCTGGCCTTGAACACCTCCAGGGTTGGAGCATTCACAACTTCCTTGGGCAACCTATTCCAGTGCCTCACCACCCTCACTGTGAAGAACTTCTTCCTTATATCTAACCTAAAGTTTCTCGTTTAAGTTTAAAGCCATTACCCCTTGTCCTACCGCTACCATCCCTAATTTCTCTTTTTTTTTTTTTTTCAGATGTTATTGTTGAGAACCCAGGAACTACTATCATGCATATTTGCCCCTTTCACTAAGTCATGGCTTTCAGCTGCCATCACTGACATGTCATTCAAAACCTTCCCAAGTGTAGCCTATTGCTGACCATCATTGAAAATAATCAAACTTTTACGACATAGCCATATTGATAGAAATCGTTGAAGTTTTACAAATTTTTTTAAATGAGAGCTCTTTAAGATTTGAATACTGATTTTCTGTAATCAATCAAAGCAACGATAAAGTTACATGAAGATACTTGCGCTGTGTAGAAAATCAGTTAATTGCATTAACTGTACCTCATGTATTTTAAAAAAAGCCTTCAGTTTAATGTTACTGTGCTAAATATAATAACATTCAAATCCTACTGACAACCTGAACCAAGACAAACAAGCTCCAACTTCTGCTGGTCCTAGAGCCACTAGAACACAATGTTTATGTTCCCCATCCTTTCTATCACCTACTACAAAAGTGGGTAAGTCACAGCAGAGACAACTCAGCTGACTGTGACACCTAAAGATTTCAATATAGAAGTGGAATTGTCAACAGTTGATATAAACTGTTGCATGATGGGATGTACTAGGGATTAGAAATCAGTCAAGACTCTTCTTTTTTGCCCAGTTCTGCTTGCCGCAAGAAGCAGAGAACTTACGCAGTTTGTGAAGCTGCTACCATTGCTTTTAGGTCTGTTATCAAGCATGCAATCGCTGAATCCAAAATGAGTATATACATCAGATGGCTACTGTATCAGAAGGGAACCACTTCCCACCCCCTCCAAAAAAGAAGAAAAAAACCAAAAAAACAAAAACCCAAACCCTCCACACATCACCAAAAAGCTCAAAACCAAGAAAATCCACAAAAACACCACAAAAAACCCCAACCGACCAACCACTACCATACACACAACCCATAAAAACCTAAAACCAAACGAAAAAAAACCCACCACCCATCAATGAGAATTAGCAATCTCAGGCAGATTGCCATCCTGCCTTCCTCCTGCAATAAATCATCAAGTTCATTAATCAATTTCATTTTTAACTTACCAGACTTATGTGCTTGTTGTAAGAAGCATACATGTGAGATGCCATCATCTCCACTGTAGTTAGTTTCTGTGGTTGAAGCAAGGAATTTAACCTGTCTACAATACTAATATCCAGCTCACAAAACACTGGACTTAACTTTATTTGTAACTCTGCTTTCTGTGGAACAGAACTGAGTCTCCCTTGACTGCCCTGAAACGAAACAGAAAAAGCACTAAAATCCTTAAGAACAATATAGTGAAACAAATTATACTAACGGGGAGTTATGGACTCTTTTACAAGAAAGATATCTTTCTGTTAAAATTAACAAAATTAGACAAAGATTATTATACAGAAACTTGGTCCCATCTTACCTGAGGTCCTCTATTATCTGAATGCTTATAATGAAGCTGAAGGCATGGCATAGCATGAGAGTCATTTCCTTTTTCAGAATGAAATGTCAGCAGCTACAAAATAAAATAGAGTTAAAAACACTTAAGGAGAAAAGAGTTACCACAGGAAAAGACAGATCTATGACGTTTTACCTAGAACAGACAGTAAGTAACCCTACATTCAAGTCACTGAACAAAGCCCCAGTCCAACCACTTGTTCAGCCACTTTATTGGATGTCTCTGACCATTAAAATAGCTGAAAGAATAATCATCACCAAAAGAAACCTTCACATTGCTTAACTCCACCAGTTGTTTTTTTGAAAACATTTACTCTAATTCCCAAACTATGTTAAGCATATTTAAAAAGAGAAGTAAACTAGTGGACTCTGTCTACTTAACGCTATTCCTGTCACATGGGACAGAAGCCTTGTTCGTGATTTGAGCTTGCAATCAAAATTAAGTTACATCTTAAACCCAGAGCATATTTAAAAAGAAAATTAAAAATTGCAATGATTTTAAAATCTAGCATTACCAGTTACACAATTAACGTTTCTTTTCTATGGAACTCCCTGTATTTTTTACATACCTCTGTATAGTGAGGCTGAATGGAATGAGAGTCAGTAGAAAAAAGACATTCCAGGAATTCCATATTCCCAATGGATAAATCAGTACTAAAACTTCGAGAGGCAATCCTTTGTCTTTGTTCATAGGACACTTTAATGCCAGTACCTATAAATCTGAATTATTAAAATTATGATTTATGAAAAGTAGCATGAAACCATACAATTATGAAAAGTCAAGACTGAAATATGCAAAAGATCACTATGATCATTTTCAGAATAAAATTGCCATAATTTCTTCAAAAATAAGTAAGAATTCTAATTATAACAGATTATAGCTTTAGCAACAATAACAATGGAGCTCACTTACGTTACACATTCAACAATGGTCAGTGTAGAGATATGCATAAAGAACACTTTAGACATCTAACCTAAGGTGCAAGTCACATAAAGCTGGGAATCTAACATCCTTATATAGACACTGAAAAAGTCAAATACCTCAAAAAGTCTAAATTACATGCATAAGGGAAGAAACTGTTTATACACCCTTAAAATTTTACTTCATACACTGTACTGGGATGGTAAAAACTGGAGAAAAAGACTGTTGACTAACTTCATGATATTGGTTACACGTACTTTTTATTGCTACTGATATACTATTCTGATTCAAGTAAAACCCTAAGCTTTTTCAAGCAGAAAACCCTGTATCTGAATAAATATGATCCTGTAAAATACAGCTATTTCTAAAGAAATAATATACTTAATGATTCTTGACTCTCTGTATTTCTGTGGTAGAAACTGTACCTTGTTTAATTCATCTACTCTTGAAAAGGGGTAAGGTTGATTCTAATGTACTTGGTTTTTTATTTAAAAAGTCTTGGACAACAGATGTCAAAATTCAAGGCTATTTTGAAATTAACAAAGTATTCTAATGCAATTCAAATATTAAGTGACACAATTCCTATGTAAATACACTTACTTTATTCAAATTTACTTAAAATATATTTTTGTTAATTATATTTATTAATAAGCAAAGTTATACCTAAGGTGATCATGAGAACAAGCTTCTGCAAATACTTCTCGGAAGGACAGAAAATCTTCTGTTGAAAACTTAACTGGCTCAATCTTTTCTATTCGGGTAAAGAAATCGCGAGCCATTGGTGTCAATGGGTTAAGATTCAGTGAACTTTCAGGTGGGGGTAAAGGGTCAATATGTAGTACAGACACTGAGAAAGTTCCAACTGCCAGTCTAAAAAGCAGCTCAGGTCTGGATTCATCCACAGAAACAGATCTGGATGGAACAGCTGAAATACAAAATTAAGTTCACATAATTTTTCAGCAATAACACATTTATAAAATCATCTTACTTTTGATTTTCACTTCTTTTTACCAAGTTGCTGCACAACAATTCATTTCCAAAATTATCAAGGGAGCAAAATGCAACAGAACATTTTTACTTACATGTCCTTCTTAAGGAAGCCTGGTGAACCATGTTGGCTGTAAGCGAAGAACCTCTTGGAGGTTGTAGATCTTGTTTATTACGATCAAGAAAATCACCCCAAGTTGGTTGAAGCTGAAAGAAAAATACCTATGATCTTAAATTCGACACATAGATGTTAAACATTAGATCAAACATATAAGTTAAAGGAACACAAAAGAAAATACATGCATAAACAACCAATAGCATGCCATTTCATGGCATACTAGTGCTCAACTAAATAACGTACATATTCTTTACTTCGGGCTACGCTTTCTAATTCTATGATTATCTACATCCACATATTTTCAAAGCTGAAGTTGTTCTCTCCATGACTATATATTTCTCCTGCTTCTCTGTAAAAAGCAGAACTGTTCCCCAGGGCTTTCATTAACCAAAACATTAGAGATGTAACAGATCTGGGAAAGATGGCAATATCAACAGCATAATTTTTTATGTTGTTTGAGAAATAATGTTATACAACAATTTTGTACTTTTTATTGTCGTTGCCTGTGTAGTCCATATTAAAAGCAAGTCCAGATGGCAAACATGCAGTTATTCTAAGGAAAATAAATTATAAAGCAAGCCATATACACTTCAAGACATTTGAAAACAAATACATTTCATGTATTTGTAGCCAAACAGATAAGAAACTTTCCAATACAATGTGCGTAACAGAAAAGAATTACTATCAGCCCTACAATATCCATAACAGAAAAGAATTACTATCAGCCCTAAACATTTTCAGTTGTCCTAGAATTTTGCTATAGTTCTTGATATTGTAAAGAATATTTTGCAAGAGTTTCAGACAAAAGTGTTAATTGCAAAAATATTTTAAAGGTAGTTAATACTATACCACTGTAGTGCTCAGTGGAGACCCTGCTGGTGTAGTTGTATATGTACTGGTTAAAGACAGGTCTAGATCCATGGTTGGAGGGTCTCCAAGAGGTGGAAGGGAGGAAAGGCTGTGAGACATGTCCATTTCAGCCATTGAGAAGAAAACTTCTTCTTCTAGTAAGAACCGTAGACAGTAGTGTTATTTTCCAATACAAAAAAATAACTTTACTTTTAACAGAAACTTATCCATAAGTTCAGAAATCTAACTGCTAGACAGAATAAGCAGCTAAATGTATTATTTATAGAAGTTTCAAGTTCTCTTGACACTTCAACTACTAGTACCTATGGGCAAAGATTATTAAAAAAATAATTTAAAAAAATTATAAATACTAAACCAGTTACATATGCCATTTTAATATTCAAGTTGGCATAATTTCTATAAATTCATACACTTGCCTTTTGACAAATCAGTTTGTATTTTCACATTAAAAGTAATCAGCAAAAAATTATTCAAATAAAAGTACAAATGAGGGCAATGCAACTATTATTCTATATTTAATTTCCTCAACCTTGCAATTGAAATGTTGTTACACAGTATGTGTACTTACTGTTTTACAGAGTAACATACACATTACTGAACAGTTTTAATGATCTACTGAATCAAGTCCAGCCTGATACCTAGGCTAAGTATTAAACTTTTATTCAACAGTACAATTAAAGTATACAATTATTCTGCATCAAAGATCTTTTGATACTTCAAGTTTGTAAGATTAAAAGATGAACAGTCAATTTATTTAATCTTAACAACATGTTATTCACTATGCTGCACCATCTTTTATACTTGCCGCGACTGGAAGGTGTTCTGGTACTCTCTGTCTCATAGAAGCTTTGTTCAGATGACGCTCCTGCTGATAAAGACTCTTTTCTTAAATAACGTTTCAATTCCATTTGAATCCGATACTCATCTTCCTGTTGCATTGGCCGGTTCTTCCTATCTTTATTTGACAATTCTATCCTGCTTAGGCTCTCTGAATTGAAAAAACCAAACAAACCAAGGACAGAAGCCCATTGTAATTTCCTCACCAGCACCCCGAAGAAAAATCAAAAATAAACCTAAAATTAACCAACTGTTGTTGCTGTATGTATATGCATTTGTGTATCTATACTTATCTCTCTCATGTCAAATGTGGATATACATACATTCTGTTGTTTTGAAGATTTTAGTTACCCAAAACAGATTATTCTCTCCCTAGCATTCATTAATCTCAAATCTGAAGAAAATGTTCTAAGGTCATATATGCAAATGTGTTCACATAATATCAGCATTATTTCCTTTTGCAGTCAGCACAATCTCTGAAAGATATGGCTATTAAGGAATTATTAAAATTTCAGGTTTAAAGATGACGCATATGTGATCCTTTTCCAGTTATACAAAAAGAATTAACAAGTCCAGTACAAAAAACATATCAGTATCATTGTAAGAGTATTAAGCATCTACCCGAAACATGACAAATCTTTTCAAAATTATACTATCTACTCTTGTCATAAGTGGTGTTACATTGGGAAGACTGGGGAGGGGGCAGGGATCTGACACAAACCAAAACACCCTTGTCCTGCTGATCTAATATTTGAAACAGCGCTGTTAACTACTTTGCAAATGTGGACAAATGAACACAATTACTATCTGTTCTATGTTTTCTTTGCCTGTCACTAAAGCACAGGCCAGAGAAGGAACCAAACTCAAGAGACAAAATTGTTTTGGCCTACTGATCTTCTCCACTTACCATTTCCCCATATCTTGTCCTATTATATAGCCACTTGTCAAGCCTTATGTGTTACCTAGATTTTCATTACCTGCAAGTACAATTTGCAACTGAAGTCACTAAGCTGATCATAGTCCTATACAGAGGAGCTACAAAACATTTTGCTAGTACCAAATAGAAATTAATAATCATCTATCAACACAAATACTTTTTGACATGAGGAAACTTGTTTATCTTGCAAAGTTTATTTTTCATCCACTGTAATACATATGTAACATTTACAGAATGTCCACTTACCTGGTCCAGCAATAGCTGCTACCATGTCCAACAGAAGATGCACCTGCCTTGGTGACAGAAACAGATGTACAGAGTCTATTTGTCCATCTACATCCAACTAAAAAAAAAATAAAAAACCAAAAACCACTAAACACTTTCAAGAACACTTCAAGAATTTTTCTTTAAAACTTTTTAATCAACTATTTTGATAGTAGATTTAGATGCTGTCAAGGGTACAGCCATTCCAGCAGAATCTTCCATCTTCTACACAACAGCTAGAAACTTAATCGTGTATTGCTTCTGATCTGTAGCTTGGAAGGAAAAATGCAGGTGTGTCACTGACAATTTATTAGCTTAAAATAAATATACAATTACCTAATAGGAAAATTCAAGAATACCATTAATCTGCCAGTTGTTTTACTTAAACTTTAATAATTCTAGAAGTAATCAACAATATAAAGTTAGTATTATGCATTAATTACAAAATACTGATGTCAGCACCTCTAAAGCAGACCTTAAAAAACTGTAAACATGCTCTTCTGGACTCCTATTTAGTATATATATGAATAAATTAATGTACTACAGAGTAGGATGTTTATAGAAGTCTAATTGGCTTGTGATGGTATACAACAAAGCTAGCCACTTATGTTTTGAGAGCAGCTCAAGTTAAAATTTTCTTAAGGACTTGTACAGTTTTATTTTTCAAATCTAGAATCCTGTACATCTAGACGCTGGTCCATTTGTGTTTATTATTCATTGTATTGGATGTAGGTGGCAAGGTGTTGGCAGCAGGCTATGGCGCAGAGGCAGCCTCTGCACTGAAGCGTCACGGTTTGCCCCATGCTGGGCAGAGCTGGTTCCAACCCTGTAATGGACCCACCACAGGACACAGCTGAGCCCATCAGCAAAGCTGGTGGTGCCTCTGTGAAAATATATTTAAGAAAGGGCAAAATGCTGCATGGGCAGTGAGCTAAAAAGAGTAAAAGAAACAATCCTGCAAACACCAAGGTCAGGGAAGAAGGAGGGGGAGAAGGTGCTCCAGGTGCCAGAGCAGATATTCCCCTGCAGCCTGTAGAAGAGATCATACCAGAGCAGAAACCCATGCTGCAGCTCATGGAAGAGCCCACTCTGCAGCAAGCAGATGTGCCCTGAAGGAGCTTGTAGCCTGTGGAGAGGCTCCTGGTAGGTGCTGCAGCCCATGGAGAGAAGCCCACACAGCAGCAGGTTCTCCTGTCAGGATTCATGGAGGCCCCATGCAGAAGCCTGTTTATCCTGCTGGACTTTAGCCCATGCAAAGGACCCTTCACAGGTTGTGAAGGACCAGAACATGAAGGACCCACACCAGAATACAGGAAAAGCATAAAGGGGAAGGAGCAGCAAAGAGGAACTGATATGAACTGGCTGCAGCCCTTCAATTCTCCATCCTCCCTGCACTGGTCAAGCTGGTGAGGACGTAGAGAAGTTCGAACATTGAAATGAAGTTGAGCCTGGGAAGAAAAATCAGTGAGAGGAGGGTGATTTACTTTGTTTCTCATCATCCAGCTTCATTCTAATTGGCAATAAATTCAATTTATTTTCCCTCAGTTGAGCCTGTTGTACCCATGACAGAAACTGCTAAATTATTGCTTTATCTCAATCTCTGAGCTTTACACCACATTCTCACCCCCTGTCCTGTTGAGAAGCGTGAGTAAGAGCCACTGGATAGGCATAAGCCAGCCAGCCAAGGTCAACCCACCAGAGTCATGGAGGGGAGGAGGGAAGGCATGCAGTGGACTGAATTTATATGAAAAAATACTTTTGCTCATCAAGACTGCAAGGGAATATTTACCTAAATGGGGAAAATAAATGATCAAGTAGTTCTGTATACTGTTTCCTACCATTTTTTCCATCCTTTGCAAAGAGTTGGAAGAAAATTAAATTACTGAAGAATGTCACACTTGCCATGAACTTATACAGTGTATTTTGTAGTTTACATGCTTGAAATGCCTAGTCTAATTAATTTGTTCTAACATAGTTCAGTTTCCAGAGTAAAAAAGTTTAACCTAGACTAAGCAATATAGTGTATCTCTGCTCTTTCCAGTCTGCATGAATTCTACCTGCTAAATAAAAAAAGAGGTCCTTTTTTAATTTTGACACATAACATTACATCCATTCATTAGTTCAGATGTTGCTGTTATTTAACATAACAACAGTGTTCTGCCTGTACTCAAGCCCAACTTTCAGAGACCACTGCTCTACATTCTATTATATTGAACATTTCCTATAGAACAAAAATTAGTCTCAGTTCTGCCATTGATATTTTTTCTTTTGGCTATTTTAAAATAAATCTAATGATATTAAAGTGGGAAAAAAATTGATCTTTAGAAACATCTGGACATCAGTTAATTTAAAGGTGTTAACTGCATTAACTATTCACAGTTTTGAAATAGCCAGCATTTTTCTTTTTCACACCACATAAAATATGTTATTTCACTTTTCAGAGGACTCAACTGAATAAACAAGAAAAGTTAAAGATTAACTAGAAATTGCTGGACATAAAAAACTTCTCTAATGAATAGTAGCAGGAGTTTCATGAAAACAAAACAACCTTCTCAAGAGTTACTCCAATACATAAATTCAGTCTAACATAAACGAATTCTACTTTACCAGATTTCAGTGTGCCACTGACATGTCTGGCCACTATAAAGATGTCTTATTAGACATAGTTACTGGGTTTTAATGCAGAGAATCTACAACAAAAATAAGGGGATTCTTTCCCCTTGACAATCTCACCATCGTTTTTATGCAGCAGAAAAAAAATAAAAATAATCCTATGTAACTACTAATTTAGTTAAAGACCAGGAAAGCATGACTAACCTTAGCTCCAGGAAGTACTTCATTCTGCTTTAATGTCAGACTCAACTCCATTCTACCAATCAGCTTACTGATCTGCACAGGGTCAGAAGGAGTAATTTCTGGCAAGTTTCTTGTTAATTGCGGATGTGGCTCATAAATGATTTTTGGATTCCAGCTAGGTGAAAGCTTTGGTTCAGTTGCCTTAAAAGATTGCAGACAAAGGAGTAAGCATGTATCCCATTTCTTAGAAGCATTTCAAATAAGCTCAACACAGATGATCATTTTACACAAATATAAATTTGATAATGACATTAAAAACACGTATACATCACTGTGAATGAAACAAGGCATGCAAAAGGTGACACAGGCCTTTGAAAAAAGGTGGAGCAAGTTTCCACAACACAGTGAACTGCAAGACTTCTACACATTCAAGTTGCAATCAGATTCCAGTACAACACATGCTAAAATTTACTCAGTTCTAAAGTCTCCATTTCCTTTTCCATCTAAATCAACAGGAAGCAATTATCGAAGCTTACTGAACACAGATTCAAGTAGAAATTGAATTTCTATATCCTTCAGAATAAATATAGTATATAAACATATGTAATATATATATATATAAAATATATAAAGTCTATCCTGTATCAATTTACATTCTTATATAATGTATTTAATTTTACCAGCTGTGTGGCTGAACACACTGGGGAGGTCTTTGCTGATGCAGGAAACTCATCCCAGAAGAAAGAGACACCCGAGAGCTGCAGTAACTTATGAGCAAAAGCTGTGGGCTGATGCACATTAATTCCAGAGCACTCATCTGCAGTTTCATCACAGTACATAGTTCTAGGGGATAAAAGAAACAAAATAAAGATGGTAGATGCATGCAAATTGTTACATTTATCATGCCACTTAGCCTCTGAGCTCCTACATGCTCTCTCTCTCTCTTCAGACTATTTAGAATGCCAATGACGGTCCTGAAAGGAGAAACTATCACTCTGGTGGAATGGGCGGAAACCTTATGTTTTCTACAGGGCACCACAGGACAACTGTGATATGCTTCCAGTGTGAACATATCCCAGTACTTATGTCCAATCTGACCACAAAGTGAAGGAGTCCACCCAACACATCTATACGCACATTTCCATCAGGACACACACAATTCTCACTTCAAAATCTGAATTTTTTAAAAAATCTGCCATTTAATATTTTTCTGTGGTATAAAAGAACGACTTGAAAGTAACATTCTGTCAAAATAAAAGATGGAAATTGAAAGAGTAGGCTCCAAACCTTTAAAATTCCCATCAAATTAAATTTCTTACATTATAATACTGAAATACAGCATAACCAGTAAACTTTTACAAAGATGCAAACCTCCACATATTAAAATTTACAGTGGGAAAATACACTTACCTTTCTATAAAAGAATAGTATCAAACAACGTGCTATTTAACAGTTTGTTTCAATCTAGTTTTTAAAGTACAGCAAAGGAAGTTTGTTCTGGGAATGGACTTCCACAAGAAAAATAATTACAGTTTTACTAACATCTCTCCTGAACAAAACAACCTTAAGTTTATAAATGTTTAAACACAAATATATTTAACTAGCATTTCTCAGAAAGAATCAATTTCATTTGGTAATGATTTCAATACTTTGCAAGAAAGTATGATTACACTACCCCATAGCTTATAAAAACCCCAACCTTAAGAATGTGTACAGTATTCAAGTTCAAAGTAACTACAGAATACATGTGAGCTCTTCTGAAAGCTCACAGAGGACCCAAAATCTTCCAGGTTTTTTATTTTTTCAGGACTATCTTTCTCTTTGAAAATATTTAGTGTCTTGCTCAAAAGGGTCAGTTCCTTTTGTGTATCAAAAAGATTGTCTGATTTGCCAACAATATCCATTGACTGTTGAACATCTGAGCAATGGTATTCATTAATTATGGAAGCAGTTACTGAGTTATCTTTGGAAAACCCAGAACTCTGGTAATTTGATGGTTAAATACCTTTAGGTTATACGTGTTAAGTGGAAGCTGAATGGAAAAAATGCTCACTGGCATTATAAAAGAGGTAAGAGCTAGTATATAAGGACTAAGAATGTGTGTGCATGGGTAAAATATACTGCACAGGAAATAGCAAAAAGTGCCTTAGGGAAAAAAAAAAAAAGATACACATTAGAAAAAATGTTTACCTTTCGATTCTGATTTCAAGTGCAGTTCCACTTTTAGAGTTTTCTGGTACATGTTCTATTCGCAGAACAGTATCTAAAAAGGTAACTTTCACTCTTCTTAGAACTTTAATGAGAAAATAAAGAGAGATCATGCAAGCATTTAAGTCAAGCTACTCAACAACTTTAATAAGCAAATTTAAAACTGTCTTCCATCTTGTTTAATTTTTCAGTATTTCTTTCAGTGTGAAGAGAGTTTAATAACGTAACGAGACATCAAATGACAATGTAAGCTCCTACTAAATGTCCAATATGTACATCCATACCTTGCAATAGACCTTTAATGCATGGACATTTGAGCAAGCGACAACACAAGCCAAGTTGTTCTATGGCTCACTGCAGGTGATCCTCAAGAAAAGTTCCTACTTCCTTTTGCATTATGTCTGAACTCCTGAACACTGCTTAGAGCACCACACTACTCTGGCTGAATACTTCTATTTCTAGATTTGATTTTAAACACTTCCCTTAGCTCAGACATTTCAGCACCAGGTTCTCTACTGCAAAATGTGGCCATAAGGCCGGGAGGCCTCCATGGATGGATAAGGAGCTGCTGAGAGAATGAAAAAAGAAGCTTACAGAAGGTTGAAGCAAGGACAAGCAGCCTGGGAGGAATACAGGAAGTGCAGGAAGCTAGGGATCAGGTCAGGAAAGATAATGGCCCAGTCAGAAACAAGTCTGGCCAGGGATGTCAAAGAACAGGAAGGGCTTCTATAGGTATGTTGCAAACAAAAGACAGACTAAGGATAATGTGGGCCCTCTCCAGAAGGAAATGGGAGAACTGGCTACCCTGGATTTGGAGAAGGCTGAGGTTCTCAATGAATTCTTTGCCTCAGACTCCACCAGCAAGTGCTCTGACCACACCACACAAGTCTTGGAAGACAAATGCAGGGATTGTGAGCACGAAGACCTTAGGCCCACTGTAGGAGAGGATCAGGTTCAAGATCATCTTAGGAACCTGAATGCGCACAAGTCCATGGGACCTAATGAAATCCATCCACGGGTCCTGGAGGAGCTGGCGAATGAAGTTGCTAACCCACTGTCCATCATTTTTGAAAAATCATGGCAGCCAGGCGTAGTTCCTGATGACTGAAAAAAGGGTAATATAACCCCCATTTTCAAGAAGGGAAAAATGGAAGACCTGAGGAACAACAGACCAGTCAGTCTCATCCTTATGCCTGGCAGGATCTTGGATCAGATTCTCCCAGAAAGCATGCTGAGGCACATGAAAACCAACCAGGTGGTTGGTGACAGCCAACACGGTTTCACTATGGCCAAACCATGACTGGCTGATTTGGTGGCCCTCTATGATAGGGCTACAGACCTGATGGATAAGGGACAGCGGCAGAGCAGTTGACGTCATCTACCTGGACTTGTGCAAAGCGTTTTACACTGTCCCACATGACCTCCTTGTCTCTAAATTGGAGAGACATAAATTTGATGGATGGACTACCCCATGGATAAGGAACTGGCTGGATGGCTGCACACAAACAGTTGCAGCCAATGGCTCAATGTCAAAGTGGAGATCGGTAATGAGCGGTGTTCCTCAGGGGTCAGTGTTGGGACCTGTGTTGTTCAGTACCTTTGTTGGCAACATGGACAGTGGCATTGAGTGTGCCCTCAGCAAGTTTGCCAAGGACACCAAGCTGTGTGGTTTAGTTGATACACTGGAGGGAAGGGATGCCATCCAGAGGCACCTGGACACGCTTGTGAGGTGGGCTGATGCCAACCTCATGAAGTTTAACCAAGACAAGTGCAAGGTCCTACACCTGGGTCGGCACAACCCCAGGCACAGCTACAGGCTGGGTAGAGAAGAGATTCAGGGCAGCCTTGCGGAGAAGGACTTGGGGGTAGTGGTTG
>NW_009916784.1:0-7097 GCF_000696875.1 Nestor notabilis | reverse complement strand
TTCAGCCTGGAGAAGAGAAGGCTGCGTGGAGACCTCATTGCAGTCTCCCAGTATCTGAGGGGGGCCTACAAGGGTGCCAGAGGACATCAGGGACTATAGCGACAGGACAAGGGGTAAGGGGTTTAAACTTAAACAGGGGAAGTTCAAGTTAGATATAAGGAAGAAGTTCTTTACTGTGAGGCTGGTGAGGCACTGGAACAGGTTGCCCAAAAAAGAGAAGGCTGCGTGGAGACCTCATTGCAGTCTCCCAGTATCTGAGGGGGGCCTACAAGGGTGCCAGAGGACATCAGGGACTATAGCGACAGGACAAGGGGTAAGGGGTTTAAACTTAAACAGGGGAAGTTCAAGTTAGATATAAGGAAGAAGTTCTTTACTGTGAGGCTGGTGAGGCACTGGAACAGGTTGCCCAAAACGGTGGTAAAGGCTCCATCCCTGGCAGTGTTCAAGGCCAGGCTGGACAGCCTTGGGCAATATGGTCTAGTGTGAAGCTTCCTTGCCCATGGTAGGAAGGTTGGAACTAGATGATCTTAAGGTCCTTTCCAACCCCAACCATTCTATGATTCTATAAAGCCCTTAGTTTCTTCCACTTAAAAAAAAAAAAAAAACCAACGAAAAAACAAACAAAAAAAATGCACCAAAAAACCCACCACCAAACAACCCCCGATTTTCTGTAGTTCCTCTAACAGCATGGTGTGATTATTGGGATACATATGTTATAACAGCTCAGCTTTGTGTAAAAACAGGTGAAAAACCATTCCCTGCTTCTCCCTCAACAGCGTCACTACTAACAATCTAAGTTTGTATAATGAACTAATTGGCACCTCGCTACTCAAGCACAGATTTAGCTAATTTGTTCTGGTGTAAACAACTTCTGGATTTGAAGTAGGATTCATTCTGCCCACTGAGGGAATTATACACATCTTATTAAGTGGACCTTTCTCCCCCCACTTCAAAACCATGATCAATTGTCCTGCTTTCCTGTTTAAATTTTACAAGTAATGCTAACAAGTGAAAATTTGTGAGACAAGTTATGGCAAATGAGATACCATTTTGTAAAACAGAGACACAAACTGATTTAATCTCAAATGTTCATTCAGATCTCAATTATTTCATACCTGTTTCAATAGTTTCCGCAAATTTCTCAAGTCCTTCAAAAGGCTGGGACCCTTCTCCTTGTTCATCTGTCAATTTTTGGCTAAGACACTCTTTTGCAAGCTGCATACTACTGGTCATAAAACTTGACCAATACATAGGCTCAGACCCAGATGCTGCAGAGTAAAAAGTCTTAATAAATTTGACTGCAAACATTTTGAAACAGTAAGGAAGAACAGAAAAAAACCAAAACAAAACAAAAAACAAAACAAAACAAACACTAACAAAACAACCAAAAACATTTGGCACATCCAGAAAAAAGCTGTAACAGCTGAGTAAGAAGTCAGACTTTAAAATAAATTTAGTTACCATCTCTCTTTATATGTACTACTATACAATTACTTTAATATATTTAGATTGCATTTGTAAGATTCTGGTATTTGAAAACTCGATATAAACAAGATAAACCAAGGATTTAGTGTAACCAGTCTTTAGCACTGGTTTAGGTGAATAGTTTCTGAAGTACTTTTATTATATTGGCATGATTTCACAGGCATAATTGGCAAAATGAAATCAAAGAATTTACACCACCACACCTCCCTCCAAGAATTCTTTTAAGGTTTCTTATTCCAGTTGAAATATATCTTAGATGGGAAAAGACTAAACAAACTTTAAGATGTTATCTTAGCATATTAAAACACTTCTTAAATGCCTAACAGACCTGACAGGATAAGTAGATCATAACAAAATGCGAGAGCACATCACGTAATAAACTGAACAAGTGTTTTAGCAGCCAGATTAACCTAACTGACAGTGCATTCCTATCAGCTAACGCCAAACCCATTGTGACCAAACACTGTATAATACTCGATTAGAAAAGTTAATCGAATTCAACTGTAACACTGTAGTATAGGCAAATAAACGTACAACTAGCATATATACTAACATGTTAAACAGGCAAAACATTCCAGTTTAGCATCCAGGTCTGGAAACATCCATGTGGCTATAGAAGTGTGATAAAACCAGCATTGTGGGTTTTCTTTACTGTATTATAACGCCATGCACATCAAAGAGGACCAAATGGGTGTGAGTAAGTAAAACTTCCTCCTAATACTAACATTCTTTCAGAGCAATAATCTTACATCAAAGAGTAAGATAGCTCAAAATTTAATTCCAGTTAAACAAATAAGAACGAAATGCACAGTATATAAGCAAGTTACTTAAGGTAACTTGCAAAAGATGGAAAATAGAGCTTATGCATTTTTTCCCCCTCTTCTTTATGACACATTTAAGAAGTGTTTTCTTCCACCTTCTCTACACTAAAGGAAAACAAATTAAAATCCTTCAGACACTCAATAAAAATTTTCTACATGTTAAAATTGCACTAAATGTCCCACACACATTGTAACAATACATCTTAACAGAATTTATGGAGGTTTGATACTCAATGAAAATTTATCACCAGGACAGTCTAAACTAGATCAATTAGATTCATACTGATACAGATGAGCTAGAAGAGTTCAGCCAATCCTCTCAGCATTATAATCAAAGACAGTAAGTATTGAGAGCACTTAAAAGTCATTATTTCAGACTGTGATAGACGATTAAAAGTCCCTAAAGTTGCCAAACAAAGCCAGAATCGCACTGTAACACCCCTCCACTGTCTTACACTATTGTGTTATATTACTGCCATCAAACAGCCAGCTACTATTGTTGACTAACAGCAACTTGCACACAACCCCCAAAAATCCTAGCTAACAAACATTCCCTACAGTATTATTTTAATTTCAATATGTCTGAACAGTTTTGGAGAAGAGATACAACAGTAAGAACATTACAAACATTTTATTTAACAGAACAACCACCATTTGAGAAACACTTTGACAAGCAACTGACTGACAACACCTGAAAGTTTCCTTTTTTAATATATTCTCTATTATTCATTTATGTAAATTAAATGGCACTTTAAATAAGGCTAAGAACTTAAGACTAAAGCAAGTGTAGTATTTTGCCTCTGAAAAAAATGTAAAGAACCTCCTTTTTGAAAATTAAAAAATAAGCCTACCAAGCCTTGGTCTTGGCCTGAAGACCATCTCTAGTCCTTTTACTTCTAATGCACAGTTATCCTGTAGCAATGACCCCCACGGAACAGATAAAGAAATCGACTGGATAAATCCATCTGTGACTTCCAGAGGTGCATCCGCAGACTCCAGGATCTCATTAAGACACTAGAATAAGATAATAATAATAATAATGATAATAATAATATACACATCCATAGCTTTGCATGTAAAAAGTAAAACATATTGAGGCTACCAGAAAACAAATAGTAGTCAGAATGACAACAAATTGGCCATTTTCAAGTATGTTGATTCCATCGTAATTTATTTTGCATTAACCACTTAGCTTTCACCATAATATAGATTTCTATATGGTAGCTGTATAACATTTTTTTTTCGTATGGTGCAAAAATACAACCACCACAAAAAAACAAAACAAGAAAAATAAAACCCCTGCTACCTTATTGTTACAAATACTATGGTACTGACATAGTTAATCTACTGTTTCTCTAGCAGTACTTCAGGAAAGCCAAAAACAGACTGACAGCAAAAACACAAAAAGCATCTGGTTTCTGTGGCAAGAGTATTTCACTAGCATGTAATTTCAATGTAACGTTCACAGTACATTTCTCTCTGACACTGGAACACAACCAATTATTCACATCTTGCTGTATAACATACTTTCCATTTCTAAATCATAGTTTAATGTCTTCTATGTTCAGCACTTATTTTAAAAAAAAAAAAAAAAAAAAAAAAAAATCAAAGCTCAGTGGACAGACCAATATTCTACAGAAACTCTTCGGTTCATCCAGTCCTTTATAGTGACATTAGAAACAGAACTACAAGCAAATTGCCCTCAGTGTCATACAGAGTACGTGAAATTGATTAGAAGAGTGCAATATCAGCTCTGAAGAAGTAACTTAGTTTTTTTTTTTTAGTTTTCTACTGTCCTCAGAAAAGATTCACATTATATAGTTCTCATAACATCCATACAGAGGAAACATATTCTTCACATTTATGTTGGGGGCGGGGGGAGCAAACCCCTGAAATCTGTTTGTACCCCAATTCAAAAATGTAGTTAAAACTGAAATTATTGAACAAGAACTACCTAGGCTGCTTTAATAAAAGAAAAAACAACCGAAATCACATGCTAAATATGTTGAGTGGAACTTTCTAATACATCCTTCCTGTGTTGAACAGGCCCATTGACTTTACCTGAGAAAATGCATACATTTGACATCACAAGTTTGGGATGGGGGTGGGAATATTTAAAAGTTGTCCATTATATTTAAAATGCTGTTCTAATTATATAGAATACTCGACAAATAAAAGATACCAAAAAAATGTTTTCAGAAAACATTTTCCATTCCTATGTCTCCGGGTGCAACTTTCTCATCATGTTAAGTTGTTGATCTGCTTGTGCTCTTAACTTTGCTGTTAGAATTTTGCTTGTTTACATGTTCAGTTTTTCTAGTTTCTGTTCCAAACATCACTCAAGCAGCAGAAAAAGACACCACTTTAAAGAAACAGAATCTGAAGAAGTTCTGCTGGGAAATAATTTAAGAATCAGTAATTGAGAATCAGTTTCATTAAAACTTGTTTTTTATCAAGTTTTTATTTGGCATGAAGCCTGTGTCTGAAAATATCACAGATTCATTTAAATTACTTGAACCTTTACAAAATAATTTGCTATAGCAGGAAGTAAGCAGTTACCATATTTTGAGTAAATCTGATTCATATGTCTTTTTTGCTACTAACGTGCATGGCAATAAAAATGAACCTATTTTAATCCACTCCTTACTTTTAAACAGAAATTTACTACCTAAAAGCAAAAATCAAGTATTCTGATAGCTAAATTATTTCATAAACAAGCCAGTTGTTCCTAGAAAGCAGCAACTAGAGCATTCCAAATGAAATTTTAAAACTGAACACAATATTCAAGTCAGGACTTGTTCCTACATTACTGACTGAAAGTCTCCACCTGGAAATCAGGGCAATGCTAGTAGCAAAAGTACTATTCAATATGTATTAAAATTCAACCACAAATATCATGGGTTACATTTTGATTTCTCCAAGTCCCAAGAGGCCAAGAGGTTACAGTAATAGTCCCAGATATTCCTACATGTCTAGAATCTATAAACACATACAACGTTGGCTAAACCACCTATAATGTTAAGATGAACATTAGTATTGACAAAAATATATAAGAAAATGTGTAAAAATACAGTCATCCTGGTGATTCATAGAGAACAAGCTTACAGTAACTAGTGGGGGGGGAGTTTAAAGATGTCACGGTATTTCCGTGACATCTGTTTTTGCAATCTGTCATACATGAGAAAGTCACGTGCAAAGAACCTCAAACCTGTCATTGTTTACAAGCAAAAAAGAAAAATGCTGATCTACGAATGGGGAAGGTAACCTAAACATTATCGTATATGCACTTAATCACTGTTTAATCACATAATTAACTGTTCATTTAGTACTGGTCCATAACTGGAACTGTTTCAAAGTATTCACATTTTAAACGATGTCACTTTGACTATGATGGGTGGGGCGATATCCACTAGAGGGCATAATAATTCAATTAAAGCAAGACAGCCTTACTGCCTGCCGCGGAAAACAAGCTGCACACACAGCCAGGAAAGAGAAAAACAAAAAAGCTAACAACTAAAAAACCCACGCTGAACCACTGGTAACATTGAGCATTTCTGCAAACCTATGTCTCCTGTCACTTCCACACAGATTTTCGCATCATCAACTGGAAAAACATTATTTGAAAACATCACATACAAGTATGTTAAAAATGTAGCAGCATGGCCTAATACCAGAACACAGTATAGTAAAAATGTGTTTTGAAAGTACTTTGTAAAGCAATATGCCTGTGTACCCGGTTCATCATCTGTGCTACCCTCGAAGACAGTGACTGACTCACAGCAGCGCTTAGGGCTCCTCGTGACAGTCACTTGACTGGCAGGTAGAATTCACTAACATCGGTAATTAACCCAAGAAACTTTATGAAATATTACAAACACGGACACTGATCTTTAGATTACTACAGTAGTCTGGAAGTATGCAGAGGTATGTGTGTACAGACGCACACACATACATAGATACAAACCCAGACACATCAGGACTGAAAAAAAGCTTCAGCTGGTTCAAAGCGCGACAGCCCATCTGCTAAGCAAACTCCAGCTAAAAACAGCTTTCCATTTGTCAACAAGTATTTTCACCACTGCAAGACTAGGTACAATTTTTAAGAGGTCTACATGGACTAAGCTCAGTGTAACACTGTCAGTAAGAATCCAGATGCCCCAAGGTGAAGACAAAGCATAGATGAAAGAAGATTATGTTATCATCTCTCACGTAGTCAGTAAACATACTCTTCAATAACTATAGCAGCAATTTCTGGTAGTTTGGGCTACAGTAGCTCTTTCACCCGGAAATATTAGCAGCTACTGCCTTCTTTTAGTTCTTGTTTCCTTGCTTATAATTAAAAATAGCAAAAAGTGTGACTAGAAAAACAAGTCCGCAGTAAATGCCTAGATTTATTTTTTCCCCCTTTTTTAAAAGGCTAGGATAACAGAGAAGAGTTCCCTGGATGAAATGCCAATTATGGCAGTAACTTTTTACATAAAGGAGGCTGGGTACTGAAAATAAAGTGGGTGGTAGCCGGGGGCAGGGAATCAGCTGGTCCCTCAGACGCAGCAGGAACCGAGGGGGTGAGGCGACGGCATTTCTTACCCACTTATCCAGAGGGACCTGCGTCAAGGAGCCGGTGCCCTGGTAGAGATCCAGACTGAGCTGCTCCAGGCTGAGCTTCTCCTGCAAGAAGTGGCCCAGGTACCTCTGCAGCAGGTACCTGCAGGCCCTCTTCTTGATGGACTCGGAGAAAGGCCACGGCATGGCGGCTGAGCGCCGGGGGCCGCGGGGCCGGGCGGCGGGCCG
>NW_009916783.1:0-27706 GCF_000696875.1 Nestor notabilis | reverse complement strand
CCAGACTGAATAAAGATTTTATATATTTATATAAATTTATTCATATAAGATTTATATATTATTATATAAAGCATGCTATACAAATGCATAAGCTAGAACACATACATTTTAAATTTACCTAAGCCCATCATCATCATCTTTAAATATATGAACATAAATACAAACCACTCCAGGGTATGGCTATACTGATGCATGCTCAAGGGCACTCTCCCAGGCAAGCCACAGTTACCCTTTGCGTGGCAGCTGGAGTGCATAAACAGGCCTCGCTCAGCGCAGAATGGATTGAAGAGCTGCTGTTCCACCTCACAACCATCTGAAGTTCTTGCATTTGGTTTCATTCAGAGTGAGGCAAACTCAAAACCTTTCACACATTCTCATTATAGCAAATCATTTCCACACTTGTGTTCAAACCAAACATATTTTATTTGTTTGTGATTCAGAAAGAGGTGGAGAGAGTGGAGGAATGATTCCATAATTCCATAACTATTTTAACATTTTACTAGTCTTTGAACTTCTGCAAATAAATTGGTCTACAGGAACAATTCTAGGAAACAGCGGTGTATTATATGCTAAATACCTTCTCAGGTGTTTCTGTATAGAAAGGGTATTTGAATAATACTGTTTAGATTTTATTAACTCCAGTGTTTTCTGCCAGGTCTGTACTGTGTGATCTAGTTGAAACAAATGCAAATAAGCAGACTTAAAGCATGTCTAATGAGAGCAATGGGGTGTTTATGCTATCCTCACGCATACCAAACAAGCAAGTCTACCCACTTTCTATTCGCTGTTTACCCTTATGCAGCATGTACTCTACCACTGTCCTAACATGTGTTAGCATGCCTGCCCCCTGTTTGAAAGACAAAGAGGATTCTTTGCTTCACTCCATGTGCAGTAGGTATTAGATCCATGCAAAGCAAAGCAATACTTCTGATTTGGTTATGCTAACCTTCGACTTTATAGTGCTTCTGCTTCTTTTCTGCTTGTTTTACAAAGGGGAGAAAAATAACCAGAGAAAGCAACAACAAACAGGGATCTCTATGTACATAACTTTCCAGTTTTGTTTAGCTTGAGACAAAATAATCTTTTTTTCTTTAGGAATTAAGATATGAAGTACAGAACAAATGACTATGCAAATACGTTGGGAAGAACAGTACTCAGTTTTCACCTGGCCTGGCTCTCTGGAGTTGATCGTATTTTTCTTTGGCGACTTCTTGGTCATGTTGAAATGGAAATTTTAGCTACAATTATTTTGTTTCACAGTGGCCAGTCTTTAAACATCTGCCACCCAGTTGACAGAAACATTCCCAACTGGAATGAAATTAATTTTTTTCAAGGAGATACAGTGCTATAGAGCTTTTCATCACTTGAAGGTACAGGAGTCAGATCACAAAATCTTCACACAGTCAAGTCACTCAAAAGTAGCACTTGAATAATTCAGCTTAACAACCCAGGTATACTTCTATAATGGCAACTTCTAAAATACACTTTCCCTTTGAACTGATTTGTTTGACCTTTCTACAAGGCTTGCTGGCTTGGAACAGTGGGTGACTCCAAGTGAGTACACCTGCACAGCCAATTAAACGCACATATCTGAGCCAGGCTCGTCACATGAAGGTGCACCTGGGATGGAAACAGGCAATTACAAGAACTCAGGCATTATTGAAAGGAGGTAAAAACAGAGGTGGAGCTGAAACAAATATCTAAAGAATTGTTTAAGTGGATGAAAGGGCAAACATTAAAAAAGCAAGATTTTGTAGATTTTCAGGCTGGAGAAAGCAACTTGAAAGAGTTAAAAACTGAAACTGTAGCAAATTTTGCAAATAAAAGTTTATTAACCTGATTAAGTTGCAAAGGTGCTAGTTTTAATTAATAAATAAAAGGTACATATAGATGTAAAAAAGGTAAGTGGAAAATGTTTACCATTTGAGTCAGTCAAATTTTGCTGTTGGACAGAGGGAGGTATGAATTCATATTAACTTCATAAAAGACTCCATTTATGAAACAAATTTCATTTGTTACTCATTTACTAAAGATTTTATACAAGCAAACTATGCTGAATTACTAACATAATCTGGAGAACTACGTAAACCTTTTAATGAAAGTTTTAAAAGGCTGAAAAGGCAAAACAAAACTTTAAATATAAATTAAATCAGGTTAGAGGGAGATGGTCTCTCAATACCAGGCAGTTGACATGAGGAAGAAAAGTATTTTTCATACAGTCTTGGAACAGAATTCTAGCTGCAGAAATGGTGCTGTTTATTTCCTTCTCTGAAAAGGAGATAGAAAGGTACTGAGGAGCAAAAAAACCCTGAAACCATAGTTTGCATTGTACACAAAACACAGGACAGCTCACCGCAGCTGGGGTGGTCAGCGTTCAGCACTACTGCCACCATCACTGAAGGTCTTTGTGGAAGAGACAGTGCAGATTTATCTGTTTTGTGCAGCTTCCAGTACCTAAAGAGGCCTACAAGAAATCTGGAGAGGGACTTTTTACAAGGGTGTGTAGTGATAGGACAAGGAGGAATAGCTTTGAACTGAAAGAGGGTAGATTTAGATTAGATATCAGAAAGAAATTCTTTACTGTGAGAGAGACTGGAACAGGTTGCCCGTGGATGCTCCATCCCTGGAAGCGTTCAAGGCCAGCTTTGACAGGACTTTGAGCAACCTGGTCTAGTGGAAGGTGTCCCTGTCTGTGGCAAGGGGGTTGAAACTAGATGATCTTTAAGGGCCCTTCCAACCTAAACCGTTCTATGATAAGATTAAGTATTTTCCCTTAACTGGGTCTTGGAAATTACTTACCTCTCTTACTGATCTTCTCGCTAGGACCTCCATGTCTACTGTGTGCAGAAGGAACTCTTTTGTGAAAGGTATTTTCTTTCATTACTGAGGTGGATTGATGAGCCAGAGCTTTTTTATGACCCCATAGCACATCGTGCATCTGTCACCAGAATGTTCTCTTTGAGAGAATCAAGGCCCACTTCGGGTTTGTTCAGTTATTTTTCTTCCTATTATAGGAAAGACTCTAAAAAATATGTATGACGAACTGCTTTGGTATGATCTTGTACCTTAGAAACAGCCAACTTTTTTCTGTTGTGAATTTTTCTTTCCCACTTGGTATGAAGTCAGCCTTTTGGCATTTTTGCAGTATTTTCTTTACTTGCTTCACCTAAGGTTTAGTTAGAGATAATTTTCTTCAGTCACAGAGCTTGTTAAATTTTGCCATTGAGGTTTTTGTCTTTCATCCCACAAAATTCCCAAGCAGGTGATACTAATAAAGCTTTGTGAAATGTGTTTGACTATTTTATCCAACGTTATGTAGAAATTATTTTGTTTAATCTCATAGAGCCCATATCAGTTATTTGCCACTGGTATGGCCCCTTCTATGAACTTCTCACAATTGACTGAAATGGTGGGCTTGAAATCAAATTGCAAGAATGGGCCACTTGGGAATTGCCAGAACATACCAAACTATGGCCACCCTGTAGTGACAACAGATTGATTCCCAATGTAGTATTAATATGCAGCTACTCACATACGTAAACTATGCTCTACTGATACAAGGTATTATTTTCTGTCTAATTCAAATAGAGGTGTATTAGCTTTGGGCCAAGAACAACTAGGAACCTCATAAAGTTTCATTGGTTCCTTTGTGTTTTCTTCCCTGGAAATTTTAATTGGGAAATTATAAAATTTCCCTGTTACTGGAAATTTTACTCTTGAAAAAATAATCTGACATGGCAGTATACATGTCTTGCAAGAATGGAATATCTTAGGTTTTACAAAATATATTCAACATTTCTGACTGGTTATTTGCGTGGCTAGCTCACACTCATGATTTTTGAGGAGGAGGCCCATTCCTCATTCTTAGGCTAGAACCTGAGCTAGCCAGAAATGTTACCCACATGATGTTTGTGTATATCTGTGAGATCTTCATAAGCATGATGTCTTCGCATCTTTTTTTGCCTTCTACCTAAAATCCTTTTCTGAAGCTCTTGTAGTGTTGGACTCCTTAGTAGATTTGTGTTTCTTCCTAAAGTATCTCAAATTTTTGTTCCAAATGTAGGAGTTGTGTTTCAGTTGCATTTACTTCAGACTCCCTTTCATGAGTCATTTGTTCTTTCAGCTGAACATCTGAAGTTCTCTTTCACCTCTACAGAAGTCATATTAGTTCAGATCAACTGTTTGTGTTAGCCTATTATCCCATCACTAGTAGCAAATGCCTAGACAAGAATAAAACAGGGCAAAACCTTAGTGATGTTTTCCCAGACTACCCCCTCATCAACCAAGAGTATTGCGAACATTAAATAATTTCCAATTCACCTACAATTTACTTGTTTATTTTGTTACATGCAACTGGAAATATAAACTGATTTTAAGGAGCAAAATTTAATTTAGTTCCCTTTCTTCCATTTCAGATGTCCTACTTGCATGAGAAAGGTGCCATAAAGAGACATAGTCACCATTAAATTCAAACCAAGATAGCATTAGGGTAAGAGCTGAGAGTTTAAGAACAAATGCCTTTATCTTGCCAAACCGTGCACTGAGATTAATCTTTAACATTTTACAATTCTATGACACATGTTGAACTATGACTCAATAATGACATTTGAACTATCCAAAAAACCAAATCCATACACTGCAAGCTTGAAGTCCACAATAAAGAGAAGTTAAATATAATGAAAATAGAAACAAACAAACAAAAAACCCTTAATGTCTAAGAGGTTCCCATTTCATATTGTAATGTGTAGTAATGACTCAAGAAAACTAATGAAGAGAATGACACAGCAAGACCAGTGGGTATTTTGGTTAGTTCCTGGTACAACTAAGGAAACCACAAAACCACATCAATCCCTTGTCTGCTCAACCAGTTACAACAGAAAACATTTCTGGTTTTGTTTCTAGAACTCAAAACCACAACAATAAGGAAGGTTTAGCTTATTCTCAGAAATTAACCTAGATCACTTTCAGAACTTTGTTGACATTTAAAACTAGTGTCTCAGTGCAGTTGCTTGGGTGTGACATGAAGCAAGCCATACAAGTGCTGGTATCGTGTATGCCACACAAACTGTAAAAACTTACTTCTGACTATTTTCCACTTCTTCCAGATGGAATAAAATTACTTCTGATTCCTGCAAGAATCAACACATCTTCTAGCCATATTTTATGTCACAGGACAAAGGGAAAAGAGAGTTATCAGTGTATTTAAATAATCAATATTTTTTTTAATGTATTTATTTTCAACTGTTCTACAAAATAAGCAATGCATAATTCAAGTTGGGAAAAAAGATTTTTCTCTGTTGTTGCCAGTTCTTAAGTAATTCTTTGTAGTGGAACAGCTGACTACTGAGAGACAATGTTGTTTTCTTTGCTTAAAGTCTATACCATGACCTTATGCCTATGCTGCTTGCCCAGCAGTACCTGTATGCAGCAGATACTGACTGCTAGTGGGACAGATGCGTGCTTGGTTGTATGTCAGTCAAGCACCTAAGGGATCTCAAATTTGGTGGTTATGTCCAGCCACACTCCTGGATGAAAGTGCTGACCCAGAAGGGGTCCTCAGAGCTTTTTTAGTAATATTCACAAAGCTTTCTCAAAGCAGCTATGCAAGGATCCTAGAGCAGGATAGATATGCTCCATAACTCAGAGGTCTATGAAGTAAAAACAAAGCTGATCCATTTAGAAAGCTAGCCCTATGCCAGTATTGGTGACAGACAATCCCTCCACGTTCAGCTACATTGGCTTTTGGGTATGCAACAGCAGAGCTGTGTAAACAGCTGGAGCACAGCCAGGAATCTAGGAACATAGCTGGAAATGTTTTCTGCTTCTAAAAACCTCACAAGTATAATTAAATCTTTCTGTAAATGGAAGGCCAAAGAATGGCATTTTAATTTGACACAGATCATAGTCAAAAAGCTCCTTCTTGTAAGTATAGCAGTACTTTAAATCAATCACTGCAGTCTTCAAGCTGGAAATAACCTAGAAGCACCTCTGTGTTTGACATCTGTAACAAAATAAATGCCTGGTTAGAATTCTTCCTACTGAAAATCCCAGTGGTTCTTCTTTTTCCATCTGCCTACAAAAGTAAATGTTATCTGGAAATTAGCTCATAGATTATTGTATACAAACAGTAATTTATTGACCAAATACCTATCAGGAACTGGGATTTTTTTCTCCATTTATGAATCTTCTAATAACATAATAAGCAGAGCAAATATATATTGATGTTCCAGATAACTGTATGTGGCAACCAGTAATTTCCATGTATTCATGATTCAGTAAAAAGAAACATGAGGAAAACTAACATTATTTAGGAGAGACAAATCCAGAAAGAAACCATAGAATATCAGAAAGATTTAATAATGAATGACTAATACTGAATTACCTAGGTCCGTCAATTTTCCTAAGGATCAGTAAGCATATGATAACAGCACAATAATTCAGTTCAGAGATTTGTTTATTTAGCAAAGGATTGTCTAAAATGATGGCAATCTGCAAAAGTCTATGCCCTGTTTAAAACTGTACTCAAAGCTAGTCCTCCGTTTGCATGTGATCCCTAGGGAAACAGAGAGATCTCGTATGGCAGTCCAGCTACCCTATCACACTCACCTCTTAAACTGTCTTCTCCTGGTGACTGCTTGGTGAGAAATATTTTTCAAAACTTATGTTAATCATCAGTAGAGTAATATCTTAATATATTCATTGTTCAAGAAAGCAAACATTTAAATCCCTGTATCAGAGCTTTGTAGCTCTGATGAAAATGTGTTAATCTTTCTTCTCCTTCCTTACAGAAGCATTCAAATAGTCTTCTGTTGACAAAATATCTTCCGAAGAACAAAGACAATTTTGGAAGACTAAAGAATAGCCTTCCTAATCTAACTGTCTAACTATAAATTATAATTGAGTGGTATATGCTAAGTTAAAAAGGAAAAGAAATTAATTCTTCTATTTTGTGAGCAATTTTCTGAGCAGTTTTTAATAAAGAAAGAGCTCTTAGAGAGCTCTTTTTATAGGATGTTCTAACTGAGTATTAAAATCTACCATATAGATCGTAATCTGTGGAATTGTTCTGGCTAAGTGCCCTAACACTACTAACATTAATGGTTGAGTCCTTAACTGTTAAACTTTTAATACTGCTGTCAATATCTAAAAATTACCAAGGAAAAACATTAATACTGCTAAATGCCCCAAACATACTCAAAAACATTGTTCCTGAAATATTGACCTTCACAAAACCGAAATTAGGCTTGTTTTCAGTTATTTTTTAATTTTGAAGATCTTATGCAGTATTTTTATGAGCTAATAATAAACTCATTTGATGTTATGAATGTAGTTTTTTGAAGGGTTTTTTGTTTGCTTTTTTTTTTCCCCCTTAATCAAGCAGAATTGATGATTTAGTAAGCATACGAACTTATTTCCGAGCTTCCTTGTAAGAAACAGTTCTGGAACTCTGTGATGAGGGATGCTATTCAAGAAACATGTGATAGGCATTTAGCTTTCTAAAATGTGCAGCATGTGAGATGAACCAAGGCGCAGTAATTGCAGTGCTTCCCAGGCCTTTTCATTTGAAGACTTCCAATGCCTGTTGTGGCAAATCACAGCTTGGCAGTTTTCCACTTCTACTGGAATAACTGCCTCATCTCTCTTCATTGGACATGCTTCCTTCCCTTTATTTCTACTTAAGCCTGGCTCTAAAGCTGCCCAGATTTACTTTCTTTACCCTATTGCTTATGCTATTTATATTCATAGGTCCATGTTATTTACTTACATAGGTCTCTGCTGTGTATTTCTTACGGGGGGAAAATACACCTTTGGGAACAAAGACTTTTACTTTAGCATGTCTTTGCTTTAGACTGCATGATGCTAGACTTCTAGATCACTTTTCTGTGAGGGGTAGGCACTCAACTGCAAATGTCCTGGCACATCTGTCCCATGCCATGGTGAAGCACTTGTTGGCAGAAGCACCCTGGGCTCTTGCACCTGGCTCTCAGCGTGGCAGAACTCTATGTGCTTCCCTTGGTCTTCAGAGGATTCTAATGTCTTGTCATGCCTCCTGCAGCTCTATCATCTGCTACTTCTTTGTAGACAGGGAACACTGGAGGATAGCTGACCCACGGCCACAGGATGTACATGCTCTCCCTTCCTCAGGATATCAGCAATCATAGATTTTCCAGATATCTCCCTCTTTAGAGGCTCTTCTCTCAGTTTCCCTCCTCAGAGACATGATAGCAGCAAGAGTTATGCAGATGCCAGAAAATGTAGCTGATGCAGCAACAGTGAAATAACTGAAAACATATTCTAGATTTCCACATTCCCATTTTGTTGCCATTCTTTGAGCTTTTTTTTTTTCAGTTTAAGTTAGACTTGCCCTTTCTTGTGTGTGCCTTTTTCTCCTAATTAGGGTCTTTTTTGACATCTACAATTGCTGCTGTTCTTCTGCCTTATATAAATTACCAATGCCCCACCGTTTACCTAAAATGGTGTGTGACAGTTCCTTCCACAATCTCTTACTGTTTTTGAACGCTGACTCTCATCATCTTCATTAGGTGATCCTTTGTCTTCTTAGTCCACTTGGTAGAATCACTTTCCCCGGCACAGCCATTTACTTAGCATATCCATTTTAGTTCTCAGATAAATCTATTTAGATGTTAATAAGCCTCACTCCCACTACCACCCAATTCAGAAATGCACAGTGTATTTTCAGTACCATTGGGTGTCTCAAAAGAAATTAACCCATTGACTTAAGATAATACAAAATTAAATTGCTAACAGGGTTACTCTTCATGTTCTATAAAAAGAATGCAGAACTCTTTCTTTCATGCTCAGTATCCTTGCATCCCATCAGCATTATTCAGCATCCCAGAGCTGTTTGGAAAGAGATTGTGCCTGTAGCCTCCTACTTAGATGTAAAGATATTTAATTGAATTCAATCTCCCTCATCAAATATCAGCTGTACTGAAGATTTTTGTATAAGTGTGCATTGCATAATGCTTAGCAAGCTTCTTGCACAGCTCAAGAGTTATCACATGGCCATCATGGAGTGAGTTGGAATTATATTTCTCATCTCCTGGGCCAATTTACTGCACTATATGGGAGAGTTTCTAATCTCAGTTACAGTAAAAACAGTTATAACACTCTGGATATTTGCCAGAACAAGATCAGATTCTGCCTCATTCTTACCTATTTTGAGCTTTTTTCCTCCTCATTTCCTTTTCTATATGAAATTTTGTGACATAATCAGAACTGGTTATAAATCATATATTTTTGCTAATGTGTTTTATATTTGGAAACTTCTCTTCAAAGCAAAGTTAGTTGTTATTAATTGGGCATTCAGACTTTTGTTCTAGGTGTTCTGAGTACCCACATTGTTAGCCACAAAAGCCTGGCTAAATCTGTGTTATATTGTAGACATCTTAAATTCCTTTTATTAACACAAATATCCAGTTCTAAAATCCACCGAGCCATAAACAGCATGCTTTAACAAGTTGCTCTGGTTTGGGGTCTGTGGATTTTAAACACACACACACACACACACCCTTTACTATATGTTATGCATGACTTACTAGTGCAAAAATGAAACACAAATGATTGCATTTCCAACAACTCCTAGAAAGCTTTTTTCCTATATAAGCACATCTATCGTGCAACTTACTGCTTGTTTAGTAACGTAAATTTACTTTCTTCCAAAAAGTGGGATAAGTTGACTCAAGTCACTAAGGGTGTAAGTCACTGCGAGAAACATTTTAAACATTTTGGTCAACAAACCCAGCTTCCAGGCATTCTGATGCTCTTGAAAACCTCTCTTTCCCAAGGCATTCCCCAGGCCTTCTCAACAATTAAGTCCCCCCGTCTCTTACTTTGAAAGTGTGTTTGTCATTTAATAAATTAATAGGCTTTTAAATAAGATTTCTGAACAGTGTTCATTTTCTCTTGTCAATTAGCAACAAAAGTAGAATTAGAATGGAATTAGCTCAGCTGTAAGGTTTTCACCTTGTTCTTTAACCTAGCCTTTTCATGGCGGAAGCTATTACTGGCAATCTGATTAATGGAATACATGGAATACTTCCTCTCCACCCCTCAGTTTCCAAGAATTTTTTGGGATTTGTTTTCCAAAATAAAAAGTGGATGCAGCAATTCACACTTCTGTTTGCTTCCACACATCGAGTAGCCTGAAAATGAGCTAAGCCCAACCTTCCCAAATTAGACCAAATACTACTCTCATTTACGACCTAAACCCCAACATGAATGAAGCAGGAAGCAGAAAATAAACTACCAACAGTAATCATTCTAGGTGACTAATCCGTTTGCTTTAGCCTATTATACCCACCCATTTTCCTTATTTTTCATTTGCTTTCACTTTGTATACAATTTATGACATGAACACATGCAAGTCTACCTATTACATCCAGGGTTCACAGTCTTCCCAGTATTTCTCATGAAAAACAGCACAACACAGCTAGAACAGACTGTTACATTCGGCCTCCAATTAACTTTGAACATGTGACATGTCTGGCTAAGTCAATAAGCAGTTCTAAAATCATATTTTTCTATAGGAGGGGGTACTTTGCAAAGAGAGCAGGGAGGAAGATTCTTCAAGAGATAAACATAGGTCTCCCAAACCCTCAAAGAATGATGTTATCCTAGATGAAATAATCTTAGGGTGCTCTGTTCAGTGAAATGTCTCTTTCTGGAGCCTCTTGTAGCACATATTATTTTACTGCTACAATACTTACGGAGAAAAATCATAATTTTTCTTTCTCAGAAATTAAAAACTGAATAACAGCCATTTCAATGAAATGCTGCAATGTTCAAGCTACTCAAAGAGCCCCAGGGGCTCGATGCCTTGGGGAGCGGTGCAGCTGGGCTCCCAGGCATGAGTGGGAATCTCTGATTTTTGTCTATGTCAGTGGGCAAAGCTGAAAGAAGTAGCAATATGTATTGAAAATGAAAATAGTTTCCCTTGAGAAGCAGGGTCCTTGTTTAGGCTGCTCAAATATTTGTTATCAAAGCTATTCTTTAGTGGCAGACTACTCTCAGAAGTACTTTTTTTTCCCCTAAAATGTATCTCTTACCTTTGCAAAACTGAGTTTTCATTATTAAAAAAAAAAAAAGACTCTTACAGACACAGAAGGTTTCAAGTAAAACCTGAAAACCATCCAATACTTTCTCTGTGAAAATAAAAGCCTTTTTTGTTCACATTTAGTCCTCGCCTCTTTTACCAGTCCACAGCCAGTCTTAGAGTTATTAACAAATAGAAACCTTTGTTAGAAATTAGTTCTGGTCAGAAATATGTCACAAGAGCTTGCCTACAGGCAGAGACTATCTAATAAATATTTTCCTTCTCATTTTTTGTTATTTTATTCTTTTATCTATTTGCAGTAGGGTTCTCATCTATTGAGCAAATAGTTGAAACGTTGAGCAGATATTGAATAAATAGTTTTTATTACTTGAAAACAGATCATGAGCTTTACAACTTTAACTACATGAGCTTCAGTTTCCCATGAAAAAATAAATCATGCACTAGCTTCTATTATTATTACAGTGGGTTTATTTACTTTACATTCCATTATAGCACCTCAAAGACCCATCGTGATCAGTAAACAGAAAATAAAGAGAGAAGCCCTGCTTCAGGGTTTGTGATCTTCACAGGACTTTGCAGGCTGAAGTGAACAAGCTCCTGCACACACCATACCTTTGAGATCCAAGCCAGCTCCAAGCTGGAAGGAAGTAGCATCATTAGCTCAAGTTGGCAGCATATACTCCTGCAGTAACTCTGACTTAGTACATCTACCTGCAGCTTTCTCACTATGCCTTTCAGGTAGTCTCATAGCTCTCCATGAGAGACAATGTAGGCATACCTTGGGTATAAAATATGAGCCAGTAGACAAATATATAAAGACAGTTGACAAACAAGAGCAAATAAGTCAGCCTTGATAGCCGAGCTACTATGCAGTTTCTGGAGGCACTACAGTTACAGGTAAGTTGATAGAAGCCATTTCAGAAAACAAGATGATTTTTCTTTTGAGGAAGGTCTCACTCAGTGTGTGGAGAAGCACAAAAATGTATAAATCTGCTTCCTCGAAAATTAATCAGTTATGTGAGGGAGACCAGAATTCGGTCAATAGCAGTCTACATTTTAGGGAAGTCTAGGATCCTTGGCATGAGAGCAGATCCCATATGTCTGAAATCACGTAGAACCAGTGGAGGAGGGCCATGGTCAAAGCAACAGTTTGGGAGAATGACCCTTGCAGCAGCTTTCTATATGTACAGTGAGAAAAACTGCATTTGTGGAAGCTGGAGAATTTGGTAGTGATTGGGAAATGAGATAATCAGACTTGACCAGTGAGTTTTAGCAATGAGTTTAGAATATCTTAATTTGTTTGGAAAAACAGAGTGCACTGAGGCTGCACTGGCTTTGGCTCACCTGCCCGGTTAAATCAGATACATGAATGTTTTGCATGGTGGGAATGCTACAAAACACCCATTTCTTTTTCCGCAATACACTTCAGCTTAGTTTCATATATTACAGAGAGGAAATATTTACTTAACATTTGAGAAAAGAACAGAGCAGGACTTCGAAGCAAGATTAAGTACTTAGTTTTGGGGGGAGGTTGCATGTTTGGGTTGTTCCAGTATCATACAAATAAAAAATCAAAAGAGGTTGGGTTTAGTTTGGGTTTGGTTGCTTGCTTGCTTTTTTACCCCCCAGGCAAATCTTCTATGGATGTCAGTGAGACTTTTTGGGTTAAAAGAGTTCAAGATTTAACTACACTTCATTGTAAAAAATGATATCAATGGTTCTGTCATGCTATCCATAGCAATCAAGTATGTTTCAAGCATAATATGGGAAGGAAGGAAGGAAGGGGTACAAAAGTTACTTATATATCTTTGTAAGTATGAAGCAAATTAAATTTGTTTAGATATATTTATTATATGTATTTGATGGATAGAATGCAAAAGTATTTCTAGATATTGCATCTATCTGGATGTTTTTGAAGCTTGATTTAAGAAATAATGCTCTAATAGCTGCTACCCTTAATAAACCTTCATTTAATGCTTTATATATTGCCACTGATACAGTTGACTTAAAATGAAAGGTATGTGTATGCATATATGTAACATATAAATTCACTTTAATGCTTAAAATGTTTTAAGGCGCTAATGTACAAATTAGGACTTATTTTTAGCTGCAGAAGTTTCCATGTAATGTCATTAAAACAACCCCTGTCTCAGTCTCCCCATCTCCCCAGTTCCCTCCAGTTACAAACCCACAACAGAAATATTCAAATCAAGTTTTTAGTTTCCCTAACTTCTCTGGCCGAAATCAGTGAAGAAGTGAAAGACAGGACCTGATCTGCAATGTGCTGTGGGCAGTACCATTTGAATCTTTCATGATACCAACACCAGTAAAAAGACTGGGCAGTGATACTGCTATCTTATTACTGCTAAGCCTTTTGGACAAGGGATCTTGTCTAAGACTTTAAGATAGAAGCAAGCTTTTCTTTGCTACTCTAAACACTAGATGAACTCCTGTCATTCTTTAGTGAAAAAAAACAGAGCCAAGACATGGGAGGTGGCTAATGCCACAGAACTAAAGCAGAGCACAAGTGGTGTTCTGCAAATAGCACCTAGCAATTTTGGTATGATACACCTTTAGAATGGTAGTAATACTACAATGTCAATATAATGCCCAATACTACTTGTAGCTGCAGCTGTATGACAAGTTTACAATTAATAGTTTGTAATACGAATTTAGTGGGAAACTTTTGGGGCTACCCAAAGGGTGTTTATAGAAATAAAGAACAGCGAGACCCAGAGAAGTCATATGTTACACTCCCTGTCCCAAGCAGGATCAGTTCTGCCTAGAACACTTTCATGAGAACTTGAAAGTTCTTAAAAAACTTCCAGCAGTAAAGAGTCTACAATCTGCCTAGGCAATTCATTTTGTGTTCCACGATCTGTGTATGTTGGAAAGCTTTCCATAGAGTGTAATCTAAGTCTCCCTTGCTGTTTTAAGCACATTACAATATCCACTAAGAAAAGGGCAAGAAATACAGAGTGTATTGCTTTCCTCAAATTAGCAAACTATTGCATACTTGAAAACACTTATTAAGCCTCCCTTGAGTCTATCCTCACCAGATGTAACAACCCATTTCAGTCTGCTTTTTTAACTCATGCTCTGTAAGTAAAAAAAAAAAAAGGTTTTATCTTCCTGACAATCATTATACACTTTTAATGTGAGGTATCAAAATGTATTCTATCTTGGAAGACATTTACAAAGAGTAAGGACTATGACCAGCAACAAATAAAGTATCCTACTAAAATATAATAGTAAAAAACCCTCTGTGCTGTGTATGAAATAAGGAGTTATGCTAATGCATAGTAACATAAAATGACTTTAGTCAAGCCTTCCTTTAACCAGTTTGAAAATACTTATCACTATATGGAAATACATGTAATTTCCATATGCAAATTCTTTTATTAGAAAGGCTCCATTCTTCATTCTGTAATTGGCTTTGGCCGCCAAGCAACATGCTAACAATGAATTTCATCTCCTTTTATAGCACATCTGCTAGTAGTGGATGACAGTCAATTGGCAGAACTGATAGCCCATGCACTGGCACAAAATCAACTTTTTTTTCCCCTTGATTTCATTCATTTCCTGCCAGTTGAAAATCACAGCCTCCCAAAAATGGTATCAATTCATACTGGCCCTCAGAACAGAGTGGCATTAGTGTAGTTTAAGAAGATGAAGGTATTTTGAAGTGAACTAATAGGATTTGTTAGAAAATGAATGAACATATTACTTAGTAAATCTGGGAATTTTCTGCCCTTTAAATAAGAATATATCTGCTGATGTGTAACTCTACACAATTCAAATGCTAAATTTGCACAACGAAAAAACTGTTTCAGGAACAGGATGGAGAGGTCAATGTATATTCCCACCCTGGGAAAACATGTGAAAGGCACATGGAAAATAGGGATGTGATTGGTGAGAGCCAACATGACTTCACTAAGAGAGAATTGCGCCTGACAAATTTGGTGGCCTTCTGTGATGGGGATACAGCATTGGTGGATAGGGAAGAGCAACTGATGTTGCAACTAGAATTGTCCAAAGCCTTTGATACTGTCCCACATGACATCCTTGTCTCTAAACTGGAGAGGCATGGATTTAATGGATGGACCACTCGGTGGATAAGGAATTGGCTGGATGGCCACACTCAAATTGTTGTGATCAATGGCTCAATGTCCAAGTGGAGACCGGTGACAAGTGGTGTTCCTCAGGGATTGGTATTAGGACCGGCACTGTTCAACATCTTTGCTGCTGACATGGACAATGGGATTGAGCGCACCCTCAGCTGATTTTCTTACTAAGGAGACCCCATGCAGCCAAGACATCCCCATTTCCTCACAACTGCAAGCACTGTTAATCTCCATTCCCTGTGGCACTGAAGCAAACTATTTTTGTGGTGCCCTAACACAGGTGTTTTCAGACAGACACGGGCAATGTGCCAAATTGCCTGTGCTAGCACTAGCACTTTGTCTCTGCCAAGACAAGGAATTCCCAGGTAGTTCCATTATCATTGAAGTCCATGTTCCTGTGGTCATTCTTACCTTCCTCTCTACCTCTTAATAGAGCACTGAGTTTTGCAACAAGCATGAAACAATTGCTTAATTGAGCTTGTACTCTAAAAAGCCAGACGTGAATTGCACTGAGTGCATTTGAGACTATTTGAGAATACTTTTTTCTTTAACAAAAGTTGCCTAACAAGACAGAGTTCCACAACTGTCAGTAAAATTAAAACATTTAAGGAAATACAGATTAAAAAACTCCTGTGGACCTAGGTGCAAACATCTAGCAATATTTCTGTTTTCTTTCTAAAATGCATTTTCCTTTCTGCGGATAAATTTGGGGCTGCTTGTTCAACGTTCAGGTAAAAACTCATGACAGATTTTCTTTTTTCTTTTTTTAATTTATGCGAATATGGTTTATATGAGGAATGTCAAACTAAATACAGTTGTATAGCAAAAATATGGAAGTAAATAAAGTCTAGGTTTCCTTGGAAACAAGGACATCAAACAGCTACCAGCAATGATTGAATGATTGCAAAATGTTTACTTCAAAAAAATTAACTTCATAAGAAAATCAACATATACTCCATCTAGTGCTACTCAATATTTCTGCATGAAGTATTCATAAAAAAAATCTAATTCTAAAAAATATGTAATACAGTGAACACTGGAAAAAAGCTACTGCTCTTTTTGTTTTAAAACTTGACCAGTATTTCTTTACAATGTTCTTTTAGTGACAGTAGTATTCACAGGTATCACTTACTTGTTCTTGAATTAGAGTATTCTATATTGACAGAACAGTTTAGAAATAATGTTTTACTTCAAATGTTTTATTTCTCTGTAGAATAAGGTGTCAATGACCTTGATGGACTCCAAGGTGTGATAAAGAAGCCCTCACTCTGTATTTCTTCACCACCTTATGCAACACGTGTATGTGAACAATTGCTACTGGTACGACAATGCAGTTCATTGGCAAGTAAGTCCAAATAGAAGTTCTCTATCAATATTTGTTTTGCTTCTGTTAACATCAAACTTAACAAGTTTGCAAGTTTTGTCTTTGATGAATCTGTATTCCTTGAAACACTGGAGCCACATATGGAGGAGCCACACTGGTATCTTTACTACACACCAAGTGGTGCCTTCCTTTCCCCAGCATCTGACTGAGGTCATGGTCTGGTATGTGCAAGGTCTTACTCAGTGTCAGTCAGAATGTCAATATATAGCTTTTTCTTCTGATATCTGTTCTCAGGTTTTTTTCACACATTTGTACTAGTACTTATAAATTAAGTCATTTTATGCCACTCAAATATGCTAATTTTTATGTGAATTCTGATATTCAGATGAAAATATTTCAAAATTAGCTTGAAATGTCTTCTAAATACTTCTGTAATAAACCTGCAACAAAATACTAGCTGTATTACCTGTAATAGTATAGCTATTGCCTGTAGTATGCTTGGGAAATATGACTTGGCCTGACTTAACCTCATTTTTGAGAATGTTCTAATAATATTTGAGCTGAACTGAGTTGCAGACAAACTCACTCGGACAAGTTTAACAGATGGTATGATGACAACAATGAAGCTATGGGGTGTATAATAAATTTACACAATAAATTTAAGTACTTTGCATAGAATGATAGTTTTCATTGAGATGTGATGAGGCCACTTTGATGGCTGCATCTGCTGGGTAAAACAGAGGGTGGAATAAATTTTCAGACTTTCTACACAAACCATGAATCTGCTCCATAGTCCATAAACCCAGCAAAGACAACCCAGATATACCTATTGATTTTAAATCTAGTCTAAGTGTGTGTGTAAATGCTTTCCTTTGCAAGGATATTTTCCAAAACTTTTTCCCTTAAGTAGCGGCAAAATCGTGGCTAGAAGTGACTGCCATGGGGAGATAGTAATTTTTTTTTCTTTTGATGATTGAAGTTTTTCTTAGCAGTTAATCATCCAAAAATTCAGATCAGTCTGAACTGAAAGTTCCATATTTTATGTCTCAAATTAATTCTGAAGTAAGAAGAAAAATGTTTTCTGATTGTTTTTGTCCTTGTGCCTAGCTCAGGGCTTAAAGCATGAGAAGCAACCCACAGAGAGGTGAGGTTAGTGGGCAGATTACGAGGTGAAGAAAATGTAGTAAAGGCCATGGCTGTGATCGAATACAGGTTTTTTCACGTGGACATCATCATGACAAATGGGTGAGCATTTAACTTTCTTTTCAAGTATCTTACTTAAGAGGAGATGTCTCAAAGAATTCCTGATTCCTCTTTTTTATATAGGCAGGCTACGTAAGTCTGAATTAAAGTAGAAAAGAAACTGTGACACAGCACAATACCAACTTTTTATGACTATAAGCTTTTATTGTCTAGGAATAAGCTAAGGAGAACAATGAACAAGCTATGTAGCTCTCACTGAGTGACATCTAATAAAAGCTTTATATCCCTCTATGACAGCAATCAAACAAGTGTAAAGGGAATACTTCACTCTTGCACTCCCATCATGTACTTTTTCTAAAATTCCCTATACCACAGAAAGGAAGGGTCAAAATTCTCCCTAATGTCTATGAGTGTGGTTCCAGTGTTGGCAGAGCCAACCTGAGGCGGTGTGAAGGAAACACCAAGCGTAACCAGCACAACACTTCTGCCTTGGTTCGTGAAATGTGGGTTAAGTCTTTGTGGCACATAGAGGAGTACTACTCCATGGTGAGGCCAGGTCTGCAGAGTCTAGTTCTAGTAGAGTTAACTTGCTCATGTTCTGAACTTTTGTAAAGTCTAATGTGACTTGAATGTTAGTTCAATTTAGTTTAGTTTATTAGTAGAGCATGACATAGTGCCATTTATTTCAGTTCAGCTTCTTTTCCACATCACATGCCTTTTGTGTATTTCATAGATGCTTGAAAGATACTATTTTTGGAATATTTTTAGGGTTTTTCCTATGTATATGGAACTGATGATTGTATTTTTTCTAAAAATATGGGTAGTTAGGCCCTTGTGCAAAACTCTCACAACAGAGAAAAAAGATCAAATCAATGAGAGCAAAACAACCCACCCTCCATAAGTTTTATTCTTTTAAAATTTTAATTTTAATTTTAGGCTGTACTGGGAAGCATTTTGGGTCAGAAAAAAATCCTCCTATTTCTCAAACAAGTAAAGTACAAGTAGACAAGTCATTGAGCACTTATTACTACAGAGCTGAATGTTGTCTAGTCTACATCTCAGAAGTAATTTTGGAAGAAACTAGGAAGCAAGAAATATTTTCTGACTATTACTGACACTAAGAAATGGGCAGCTGCTTAAAAATGCTCAGTGGTTTGGAATGTGAGCCTGAGCACTGGGGAATGACTTGGTGGGAAGGTTCACAGCCAAAATCATCCAGTGCACATCCATGCCTCCAAACCAGGCTTTACAAAGGCACTCCAGGTTGATTCGTGACCTGGAAATGGGACACATTAGCAGCATACAAGGAGTTGCTTTTTGCTGGTAGGTGTTAATGTGTAGACAGATGCTTCCAAAGTCTCATTAGGATACCAGTGTTTGGAAAGCTGTGATTACAAACAGCATAATTTACTTTGCTGGAAGGCTTTACCACAAGGCTAAGATCTCCAGCTCTCTGGTGTTTAGTATGTGAACATACACCTACAGCTATAGGTACAATAAATCTCTCAGAGCTAGATTGTGCCTCAAGGCAAATATTCTCTTGATTCTACTGTCCTTTTTGTTATGTCTTGTGATGTTTTGCTGTGCTCATCTACTCACCCCATAAGACATCCATGCGAGCAGCTCTGTGGTTTTATTTTCATGTTTAAACCAAGTTGCTGTAATCAGCTTTTCTGTAACCTAAACTGCAGTTGTTATGACCAGATTAAAGTACAACTTTTCAGGCTCAGCCTGTAACTCTGCTATTAGAGGTTTAAACCTCAGTGTGGAGAAAGTCTATAATGAAAGTGAAGCTCTCTTTGATTTCCTGTGATTCAGCATAGCCATACTTGAGAGTTGCCCAGTTTTGCTTCCTGTGCTGTGAATTTGAGACCTGCCCTCTGAGGGCCAGTGGAAGGCTGTGGATTTGCCAGCTTGGTGCTATAGATGATATCACACTGATGGTAAACCACTGCCTCAGTGCTGGCTAGGAGGCATAGATACACCAAGTGAATGTGTAGGATCGTTAAGGACTCCACTTGTGAACCTATCATGGTTTAAGCCCTCATCAAAAGCGCATTTATTTCAGAGGGAATGTGGGTGTTCAGTACTTATATGGGTACATCCCCATTGACTTTTGTTTGTTTCTAAAGCACATTTAGTTGTTTAGTCCTCAGTTTAGTAGTCACCTCTCAATGATACTTCCTACATTAACAAGTTACTGTGAATAGCCTCTCATCTTACTGTTCCAAAAATAAGAAGTGCAAAACAAGCTGGCAGCTTTGCAGTCAGAAAACTTAGGAAGCAAATTCTGAAATAGCTCCAGCTGTGACTCCTCCGAAATCAGCCAGTCTGGTTTCAACTCCTATGAAATCAGAAACTTCAGCTTCTCGATAAAAGGAACAGTGACTTTGATTATCTTCCCAGAGAGTACTGATAAGCATCTTAAATATGTCTAATTGGTTCAAAGTACTGTCAAAGTGAATCCCTTAGTAGTAATTGCTGAAACAGTGACAATCCACCAGTTGCTAACGATGTTCTTAAAGCTATTTTTAAAGTGATACTTGAAGGCAAAGATCTGATAGCAATTTTTAAATGAGATCAGATTCTTGCACAGGCAGTTGGCAGGTCGTTCTCTAGAGCAGATGGAGTTAATGCCTTCTATTCACCAGGCACTATTATTTCAGTCATCTTAGAGTAGCATAAAATTTGATGATTGTTTCTGACAGATCACTTGTTTGCTTGGATTTGGTGAATTCAGGTTTCTTTTTTTCACTTGCTTTAGGGCTTATGGTAGGAAAGACTCCAGTCATAAGTTTGCTATTTCTTGGTACATCTGGACAATGTATTACTGGATTCAAAAGCTAAAATAAAAATGAGGGGAGAAAAAAAAGATTCAGTCCAAGCAAAATGCAGTTTTTTCTATTTTTCTAAAAACTAAAATTGGTTTCTATTAATGCAAAATATTTTCTTTAGCCTAAATGTTTTACTTTATAGTTATTTTGTCCTCAAAAATATTTTTAAATGAGAACTTTATTTTCAAAATAAAGAAGGAATGCTTTGATTTGGAAAGTGAAAATAAGCTCTAAATTTGACTTATTTTTACCCTTAAAGCTATTTTACAGATTCACAGATTTGGAAAATAATTATTATAAGTCTGAAAATGTTAGTGTGGATTTAATTCTTGCATAAAATGCCTTTCCCTCACATTTCCAACATAACTGCTGATACGTCGAGTAGTGGGGGATTAATTCTTATATTCTGTCTACATAAGGCTTGCAAAACGCATTTTTCCTACTATGTTGCAAGGAATCATCATGGAAATTGTCCTGATAGGTATCAGATTAAAATTATTCTCTTTGTTGTGTAATTTATATTATATACCTAAATTCTATGTCCTATTTTATCTCCTCCTTTTGTTTTTATTTTGACACAATCATCGGTCAGACTTACCTATAAAAAAAAATAACTGAATTTTGAAGGTCAGTTTCTTTCGTATTTTCTGGTTTTGTCCAATGAATTATTTTATATGTATATATGTGTGTGTATACCTATGTATAAAACAAACCTAGATGATGTCAAGCAGTACTTAGACTAACAGAATTTCAAAATACTGCCTTATTTATTTGAAATTATTGATAACTGATGGAAATAGCTCACCTATGTGTAAGATCGTTCTAGTGGCTTTTTCTAACTACTACTATTTCAGCAGTTAGAAAGCTTCTGATTTGCTTTGAAACTGCAATGGTTTAGCTTTATATAATAATCTAAACTCTAATCTCTATATACTCGTCTCTTTGCTTATATATAGCTATAGGGGTTTTTTTAAGACTGGGAAATCTGACTAACAAAATTTAGATACCTTATAGGGACTTAATTTCAAAGAATTTACAGTTATAATTCAGAAATACATTCATAAGTGTGTTATGTATACATAGGTATAACTGTGATATAGATATTTTAACAGGCCATTTTAAATAGTGATATGAAACAACAGAAATGTATAATGTTATCTAATTTTTTAAAAAAGTGATCATTGTTGTGTGTGGACAGGATTTACTTCACATGATTTTCATAGCGTTCCTGACTATAATTCAGATCAGGGAATGCACTTTTATTGTGTAGAAACACTTCGGGTTTTGTATAAAACTGCTTGGTCACAGAGAAACTAGCATATCAGAATAAGAAACAGTGCTGTGAACTCCAGAATTAGAAGCCAGTTACCCTCCCAGTGTGTGTCTCTTGGTTGGCTGACTTTGGCTTTGAAAGAGATGAAGCTTCAAAATAAAGCCTTTCTTGTGACTAATACATTCATCAGGTTTTAGTCTTGTGTGGCTTATATGGGATTCTCTAGTGGCTTCTTAAGGGTGGTCTCTTGCTGTAACCTTTTCCTTGTCTTGGAAGGTCTTTCTCCTGTCTCTCTACAGCTGCCTATTTTTACAGAACTGGAAGGAACATCATTATTGTTGAAAACTCGCAGCCTGTGTCAAATCTGATCAAACCAGTTGGCTGGTTTTCAAAAGTCCTTGCAGAGTAGGAGACACTCAGAGACACACAGAGAGAGTATGACAGCATAAGTGTTCTTGCACTGGAAATCAGTACAATCAACAATAGCCACAAACCACTTTCTAAAATCCTGTAAATTGTATGAAGCTGTGTAAACATAGTCCAGTTATCAGGCTGAAAAATGGAGTGATGGACTCTTCTGTTCCAACAAGTTTTGGTAGGATGCTCTTATTAAGGCGTCCTTGTCACACCAACATCTGCTTATTGTGCTTGAAAAACCCAGCATCGTCTTGAACCACTGTCCTCCACAATTCTACAAAAAGGTAATTTGTTTCCTCCCCTGTTCTTTTTCTTTCATGAATTTGCCAATGTGGCAAGTAGCTTTCATGGTTTGGACACTTCACAAGTGGGGCTTGTAAAGTAAGGAGAGTCTCAAGTGTCCTCTCTTCAACCTTTCTGGGAATAAAGACTTTTTTCTCTTTAATGCAATTCTGATATTCAGTTGCCAGTGTTTTACCTTAAGGCTTACCTTGAGATTCTGGAGACTCAAGACTTAAGATATTCTTCTAATTTTACCACCAGTGTGTCTTGGAGCTGCAACGTATGGAACCCTCCTTAGACAACAAAGACCATTAGGAACGTGTGCTGGCAAGCCAGCTGTGCTCAATGCAGGTTTCAGTGATGTTCCACCAACCTTCATTTAACATTTGTGGTTCTGTGGCCAGAATATGTGGTCAGGGTATTAAATCAGAGCATTTCTGGCGAACAGCATCCTGGGTGGTCTGTAGAAGGAAATAATAGAACTAGTCATTAATTAAATTCACCCTTCTGCAGACAGCCCTATCCTTGAAGAACCTATCTTATAGTGAACAGAAAAGAAAATACTGATTTATGAAAGCTAATCCAGCAAGATGGACACTTACGTGTTATTCACCAGAATGGCCCCTCCCTTGAGCTTTTCATGGTAGACATGTTTGGGAATGAGAGAGGGCAGCCCTCCTTTGCTGGAACTGCTTCTGTTGCTAAAATTCCACTCATATCCCACAGTTTAAAGTTTACTGTGGCATAAATATTACTGCCATGAGAGAGAACCAGGCAAGCTGAGGGCTTGAGCCTAGAATATTGAAATCTTGTTAATAGCACTGCTCAGTATGATAGTTTTCTAACTAAAGTTTGCTTGCAATGGTATCATTTTTTTTTATTTACTTACGCTAAATATAAATCTTGTTAAGTTTTGTATTAATAGTATTATTTTTTTTCCATCATTGAAGTGCTAGTTATATTATATGTATTTCACATTAGTCCTATAAAATACATTATCCTCTAGTAAGGACAGCTCTATTCAGAGAGCTTTTTCTTTATAACTTGGCTCAGCTGAATGAGAAAATGGAGTAGGCTCTGAGGTGGCAATAGTGGAAGAAACCAAAAATGAAGCTGCAGAATTACAGCACTGCTGTTAGCCACTTCAACTTGAACTACTGTATTTTACCAACTGCTTCTTGAATGTGATGGGGAGCACTTTGAGGAAAGAGGAACAAACCCTGGAGCAGACATCAACTTAACCAAAACACTGTGGCTCCACTTTTAGAAATGAAAATACATATTGAACATCATCTTCAATGGCAAAGACAGACACAGTGATGTCTCAACCTTTCTCTGGGGTGCTGCTGGTGTGCAGTAGATAATTGCCCCATTATCCAGCACAATTTGAATAGAACTGAGTCAAATTTAATAAGCTCATGTATTTAGAGCATTTCTTAACCCACACAACTTGTAGTCTTTTAAGGTCCTGCTGTGCAAGTGTACTCTCCTACACAAAATGCAAGCTGTTAGGGGAACCCCATTCCAAAATCTGCCCTAGTTTACCATTACATACTGTAACTCCTGCGCTAGTGGTGGTCTAGTTTTGATTTGCCACTTTCTTCTAGGATAACTTTACATCCTTATTTCACATGGTACTGTATGGCAGCCTGACTAGTCCAGCCCTTAAGCCTTGGAAATGTCCTTCATAGCTCTGAATATATTTAGACTGAGCTTTTTTCTTGCAGATTTTTTGTTCATATCTGTCCACAGTCATTGCTGCACTGCCTTTATGAAACTATTTGTCTCCTCATCCACTCTGAAACTTCCTGCTTCTCCTTCATTGATCAAATGTTCTTGACCATTAAATACTATTTAGACTTTAGTTCTATTTTTGTGAAGTGCTACAAAGTAATGAGTTTTAAATGCTACTTTACCATTTTAGTTTTGTATCTAACATAAGTACAGTCTTCTAAAATTACAGATTGCTTTCTTAATTCTAATGATAAACATCACAAAATTGTCCACCAAACTTACAGAAGGTGCTCTATTTCAGATTCAAAATTGCTGTTTGAATTAAACTGAGTATGACTGAAAGATTTCCGGAACATTTTAATTACTCCTAAATGATAGAAAAATATTTTCTTAAAATATAACTTTAAAAATATACAGAAATAGTCATGGAACTCTGAATGCTTAATTATTCCCTCTCTTCCTGGCTTTTTGGAAAAGTATAAAGAAACCCCTCTGCCTTGTTCTATTTAAAATGTTAAACAGATTAAATAAAAATTTGGTGAGACTGCATTTCAAATCACATGATAAAACTAAAACATGGGTAAAGCAGAAAACTTCTAAAGAGTAAAAGTTCAGGGAATTAAGTTTCGCGCTGAATGCTGGAGACACGGCTTTGTGACTGCTAAACTGTTACAGGAGCTGTTGAGCTCTCCCTGCCCTGGGAGGCACTTACTCCTTCTCAGCTGTGTCCCACCCAGTCAGCTGTAGGGATCAATAACGCATCGATGGAGAGAGGGAGCTTTACCATCCAGCCCCAGCCAAAGCATTGCTTGCTGAAGCTTTTTAGTTTCTAAAAAGACTTAGGAGCAAAATTTTTATGAGTTGATTAAAGTAGGTTAATGGGGTGATGATACCAGTTTCAAACTTGTTTGATGTAGAACATGTACTTAATGGTTATACACAATCATCTTGATTGAACAGCAGCAACTGAATCCAACAGTATCAATAAATATTAACCCAGACCACTAAATACATGCCCCATCTTAGCTACGTTAATCATTTATCTAAAGTGTAAAAGGATGGCTGCCCTTACAAGCTGAAAGAATATAAGCCATATAAGTAATGACAGTTTATCTAAGCTCACCTATTTACATATTTATTGGATCTTTCTTACAAGATAATTTCACACCACTTACAGAATGTCATTTTCATCCAAACCTCCTGAGCATGCTTTTCCTTGCTCAGTTCTGTTTTAGACAATCTTTTGATATACTTATAGGGAATGTCTGATGTTCCTCTGTCAATGAGATACAATCCTTTTGCACATCTATGCCTCTGTAATCAAAATGAATACTGAAACAAACACTTTGCCTCCGTGGCAGTTTGAACTGGGCTTGCAGAAGTGCTCTCAATTTTATTTTTTTCCTTGGAAATGCTTGCCTCTGTGCCTGTCTTTATTAGATTCATGAGTTCATATACTGCAACACTGGTTCCTTTTTGCCCCCAAGATTTTGAGCTCCCAAGGTCCCCCTTGAAACTCCTACTTTTTTAATAAGCTTAGATGACAAAACGTAGTTGCTTGTTGCTCAGCGCAAACCATTTGCTTACTCACTGTTGTTTCACCATCTTTCAAGGAAACCATGTAAGCTACTCTTCCCAGGTTTTACTGCAGTTATTCACTATGATGAAATCATAAACCACGTTACCTTCCCAGACTTCTTGCTCAAATTCCAGAGGTCTTTATCTTGAATTCTGCTCGTCTTTTAAGTCATTGTTTCTGTAAACAATTCTGTTATTTCTTTCATATCATTTCACCTAGAATGCAGTTCAGAGTCTTCCCTCACTAGACATCATTTGACCCTGATAAATACTGTCCTTCCTAAAAAGCACAGCTAGCCAAAATAACCTGTATGTTTTCCGAGTGAGGATGTGAAATTGTAAGGAAATAAGAGTCCTGTGATGCAATTAAATCTGCTTTCAGGAACTGAAAAAAAAAATAAATTGTAATTACAATTCCTGCTTTCTCAAGCATGGGAGAAGATCAGAGTATCTTCCTGCTCCAGCATCTTGTAGCCAGCACCCAGTACAAAAGGCCTGGGCACTTTTTAGAGCAGTTTTGGGCTTTGTTATTATGTTGTTCCAGAGTTGTGCCTTTGTTTTCTTTGAACAGCCTCCTAGGTACTGCCAGGCTCCCCGAGCAGCGCGCAGAACGTTCTCTACCCAGCCTTCAAGCTGCTGAGCAACCTTGTATTTACCTTTGGCTTGTCAAAGAAACATTTGCTTGGTATCCTCTTGCAGCCCTATTTATTGCAAGGTGATGGTTAAGTCCTGCAATTTCAACCCAATCTACCAACACTATACAAAGGACTATCTCAGGAGCATGCGGGAGAAAGATCACCACTACTTGTTGTAGGTAAGACCTACTTATTCTCAAAGTAAGAAACATTTGTTGCTCTTACAGTGAAACTATCTGTATTAAAAGTTTTATCCAAAATGGCGTTTCCAAGTGTGCCTAAGACTCGTAGTGATAGGTCTTGATGAAATGCCATTGTCCCTGTGATATCTGAAAACACAGAACAATGTATCAACAATTTTGCCATTGCTTTGTTAGAAAAACAAAGCATTGCATAAATGTATCAATAATAACATTGTATTTTTATTGCAAAATCTTGATTAAGGCTAATTTGAAACTGTACCAGAGATGTTGAATCAAGCTGTGAAATATTCTGGACATCATGATTCCCAGTTAAGCCAAGGTCAAGTGGGATGTCTAGGAGTATGTATAAATTTCACCATTGATTTGAGTAATGAAGGATGAAACAATTATTTCTGAAGAGTGCTTAGACTTACAATTGTTACACAACTTGGTAATGACAGTTGCCAAATAATTGGTAACTACCAATGCTCTCCTAATGACTTTGTGTGGTTTTTATATATGCTCTGTGGAAGCATCTAGACTAGAAACTAGGCAGTCATCCGAATTCTGCCTTTAACCAATAAATAGGTTGACGCCAGTGCTTTTACTTGGGCTAAGGAAAGACCTGGATATCCGCAACAGAGGTTGCAACACAGCGGTTATCACTGCCTGAGGCCACTGATGACGGGCGTCGTTTCCGCAGTCTCGGGGAGCCCGGAGAGCGTGCGAGGGAACGCGGCAGGCACGCCCCGTCGGCGTGTGCGGGCATGTAGACGTACCACCAACCTAGTGTCTCCTAGGGCGAGGCAACGGCCCCGGCCATGTGCCTTCGCTTCCGCACCTACCTGCTCGGGAGGGGCTAAAAACAACGGCATTCTCCTCTACAGGAAGAGAGGGAAAGAAGGACCGTTTGGCGCTGCTGTTACTTCCGACTGTCAGATCCTCGGCCGTAGCATCTGCCGCGACCCGGGACCTGCGCTGCCCTGCGGTGAAACCGGGGCACCGCTCCCCGCCCAGGCTGTGAAAATAGCGCGCAGCTCCCC
>NW_009916782.1:21138-30379 GCF_000696875.1 Nestor notabilis | reverse complement strand
TACAAACCACTACTGCTACCGATAATAATGAAAAAAGAAATAACAAGAGGAGAGGACACAACCGCTCACCACCCGCCAACCAATACCCAGCCTGACCCGGGCAGCGATCTGGGCCTTCCGGGTAACTCCCCCCAGTTTATATACTGGGCATGACGTGCTGTGGTATGGAATACCCCTTTGGCCAGTTTGAGTCAGGTGTCCTGTCTCTGCTTCCTCCTGGCTTCCTCTCCTCCCTGGCAGAGCATGAGACTGAGAAAGTCCTTGGTCAGGGTAAACATTACTGAGCAACAACTGAAAACATCGGTGTTATCAGCATTGTTCCCAGACTGAAAGTCAAAACCACAGCACTGCACCAGCTACTAAGAAGGAGAAAAAATGACTGGTGTAGCTGAACCCAGGGCAAAGGTAAACTTTAATACAGGGTAGGAATAGACTACTGGTTCATTACCTGAGAAACACATTGCCTGGAGTACCAGTGGGCTGGAAACAGGATTGTGCCAGTCCTACTGCTGTATTTCATGAGCAGATCCAAGAGGGAGAACTCAGCATCAGAGGTCAGATGACTGCTTTTGGCAGAGATCTACAGATGTTTATCACCAACAGATAAAGTGGAATCACCAGCAAAGACAAGAAAGGGCAATGCACAGGCCAGTGTTTGCACAGAGTCCAAAGGCAATGAGAACCTTGACCAAGAATAACTTTGTCTTTAAAAATATGGAGTCATCTCATTACATTAGTCATGTTCTGAGAATGAGAAGCGCAACAAAGGGGAAAGAGAAAGAGAGCAAGAGCTCCCTTTACCTAAAGATCAGCCCAATGCTTAGATTATGTCATATAACATCTAAGTCCACATGTTGGATCACTTATATTAGCTTACATAGCAATGGAATTAACATTTATTTCTTTTATAAAGTAAAAATTTATTTATTTGGCCTCTTGGACTTTCTGATAAACATGGCATGAAGTTCTAAAGCACAGAAGTGATAGGACATAAGAGCACTGACTTTCTGCAAATATGTGGCTTTCTAATTGCAGATCTTTTTCTTCTCAAAACAGAGCATAAAAGATCAACTGATGACTAAAGCTGGATGAATACTTCAATCATTACCCTTGTTGTAATGATATATTTCAATAGCAGCCACAATACTTGATCCCCATGGATGGTTTTATAATGACCATGGATTGTGCTGAGAAAATGTTATTCCTAATTTTATCCTTAATGGGGCATGAAAGTCTTGCTATGTGGTAGAGACTAATTGTCACTTCAAATGTAATTTACATCATTCAAAGAACATGTATACTTCATGGTATTAATTAAAGGATACCACAAAAGGTTTGGTTGACAAGAAAGAGTGGATTTCTTACTTTGAACCAAATGAAGGAGTTCTCTCACTAGAAAAACTTAGATTATCATTTAACAAAAGCACATTTTATCACAGATAGCATGTGAGCATGTGAAATAGCAAAGAGCATGCATGGCCTTCAGAACATTTAGTATCTGAATAATTAAACTAACTAATCAATTGCAGAGCAATAGTCAAAAGTCAAATCTTAATGAACTGGAAAAACGAGACTTCAATTTTCTGTCTCAAATCCCCAGATTAGCATAAAAGACACAACATATTTCTAATCAGTGAAAAATCAGGCTGGGGATTTTTTGCTTATTCTTAGATGATTAATGTGTATTAAAGACATCATTTGCAGTGGCTTAGTAAACCGTCAGCTTTCTTTGAGTAATTTAATAAAAATAATGTAAATATGTTATGCAAAACCCACAAGCTTTTGTCTCTTTCTTTAGCATTTTTGTTGAAAGTACAATTTTCTTCGAATCTTTTTTTCCATTCCATTTATGCTGAAATATAGGTACCACATATGCAGTGCATATTTCCCAGTGGGTGTGTACCTACTGGCAGAGGATGAGTATTTCAGGAAATCTGGATATCTCTAGAACATTCTGCTGCACAGCTGCAGGATCAGGCTGCAGAACTGACTGACGAAAGTCAGAAGTGACTTTTCATTCACTTCACCTCCACTCTTAACGTATGGAGAGGGATTTGATTGAGATCAGCACAGCGATAAACCTAACAATGATCAAAGTATATCAGCAGTCAAGATCCAAGTCCCATCCTGCAAGGCTCTACTGGCATGCAAGTCCCAGCCTCCAAAGGGCTGACTGCAACAAATGAGGTAAATGCATTTTCACCCTTACTTTACGTATCAGAAATTAGACATACCCATTAAACATCATTCACTAAGATATTAAGGAGGTGTCCTGGGTTCAGCTACACCAGTCATTTTTATTTCTTCTTAGTAGCTGCTGCAGTGCTGTGGTTTTGACTTTCAGCCTGGGAACAACGCTGATAACACTGGTGTTTTTAGTCGTTGCTCAGTAATGTTTACTCTGACCAAGGACTTTCTCAGTTTCATGCTCTGCCAGGGAGGAGGGGAAGTCAGGAGGAAGCAGAGACAGGACACCTGGCCCATATTAGCCAAAGGGATATTCCATACCACAGCATGCCATGCCCAGGATATAAACTGGGGGGAGTAGCCCGGAAGGCCCAGATTGCCGCTCAGGTGAGGGTGGGTATCAGTCGGCAGATGGTGGGCATTTATATCCTCTCCCCTTGTTACTTTCCTTATCATTATTGTTATTGGTGATCCCCTTGTTATTTCCCTTATCATTATTATTAATGGTGGTAGCAGTAGTAGTTTTGTATTATACCTTAGTTACTGGACTGCTCTTATGTCAACCCATGGGAGTTCCACTCTTTCGATTCTCCTCCCCATCCCTCCAGGAGCAGGGAGAGGAAGAAGGAGGGGAGTGAGTGAGCAGCTGCATGGTTCTGGGTTACCAGCTGGCATTAAACCATGTCAGGAGGTCAGGGATATCATGAGAATCTGATAGGCTTCCCGAGTCCTGTTGTCTTGCCTAAAAGCTGTGAAAGTGTGGAAAGAAAAATTTGGCCTAAAACAAAATTGTGATTCCAAATCAAAAAACTTCAGCTAAGACATGGGTAAGTGTTCCAGGGATCGAAGGATTCCGGGTGGAGAAGGAACGTAAGCCACACATACACACCCCAAACTACTAGAAAGTTTATTTCAAGATCTAAAACAGACGTAAAATCCAGAGATATCCCAAGCCAGAAAGAGAGAGAACTAAAGGCTACCAAAAAATAGATTAGGCACACATTCTTACCAACCTACACATTTATTCAATGACCAGGAGGCCAGCTCCGAGGTGCATTGAGAGCAAACAAGGTGGCAGGCATATACTTCATGGGCGTCCCTGCAGACGTAAGGTCAGCCATAAAAAGTAGTTGGACCCGCCTCCTTCTCCCCCCGATCTCTCTTGAACCCCAGGCCTTTTATATCCCAAAATGTGCCAACTCATCCCGATACAGGGGGTCATCCTGAATCCGGAGGAGTGGCCCTTATGTCTTCCTTTTCCCGCACACATTCGTCCTGACACAGGGGGCCAGCCTGCGTCAGGAGGAGTGGCCCTGCCGGCTCCCAGCCGTGCACACGCACTCCAAGTAATCGGGGATGGTCCACCACAGACCAATTTTTACAGTGTTAGACCCCTCTAACACAGTAAGTAACCTCATTTCATGTGTAATTTGCAGCAAATGCCCATTTTTCTTCTGAAGTCATTTAGCCAGCTCATCAGCATAGTATATTGCCTATATCTATCACATGTTCTTTAACTTAGTCAAGAGAAGGTATTACCTAATGGAAGAGAGGTGGAGAAGGATACTAAGCCAGTTTGTTGGGACGGATTAATTAAAGATCATTCTCATGTCCACAAACACGTGAAACTGTGAATATTACCATCAGTTCTCAACAATATACTTAATTTGTATTGCACCAGTGTCCTACCTCATTTTAGCACTGCAAAATAGCCAAAGCTTTAGAGAATAGATCAGCCATCTGTGCCTGCAGGTGTTTAAAATACCGAATAAATTAAGAAGTGACAAGGCATTGAGAAGGTTACAGTTGAATAATTACCACAGAAAACTAAAAATCTTCTGCACTGTTACAACTACTGAAGATGGAGTATCTTTCTCTGTCCTTTTAAAATCGGTTTCCACTGTTTTAGTTTGCCCTCTGTCTGAAGGACATCTCCCTTCTTCAAATACAGAACACTTGCAGAAATTAAGCTATGTTAATACTTGTGTTAACAAGTTATGTGGTTTTTTTATATTTTCTTTTTTATTTAATTGATGCAAGAAATTGCATTGACAGTATTGACCACAAAGATCTGTGCTCGCTTATTTACATCTACAACAGCCCGTTCTTGAGAATATCTTCTGGCTCTAGTTCACTTTCCTCTCTAAAAATCTCTAGAAATCTTCAGTTGTGGCATGATGAAAAGAAATACATGCAAAAGTGTGGGATGAGGGACATTCACAGGTCCTTATTCATGAATATGATCCTGTTCCATGGAAAGCATTGGCACTTCAAGTTGAATTTGTTATGATGAAGGTCAGCCTTGAGTTTACCTAGGCATTATCCATCTTCAATACAGAAGCTGCAGATGGATGGTCATAACAGGAACACAAAGCCCTTAGATCTCATTAGAATTTGGCTGGTCTTTAAAAATCAGAAAACTGTTTCAAAAAAATCCATGAATTAATAAAATATTACTATTTTAGCACTGAAGCATAACGAATGATTCAACTGATGAAGTGCTTCTGATTTGAAAAATAAAGTTTTTTAAGATTTTGCTTTTAAGTATAACATATGTGTCGTGGCTTAAGCCCAGCCAGTAACTCAGAACCACGCAGCCGCTTGCTCACTCCCCCTGTTTTTTCTCCCCCTGCTCTCAGAGGGATGGGGATGAGAATTGGAGGAATGTAACTCCCATGGGTTGAGATAACAGCAGTCCAGTAACCAAGGTATAATACAAAACCACTACTACTACCACTACTAATAATAATAATGATGATAAGGGAAATAACAAGAGGAGAGGATATAATTGCTCACCACCCACTGGTGGTTACAGAGCCCAATTGAAGCAGCAATCTGGGCCTTATGGGAAACTCCCCCTGATTTATATACTGCGTATGACATGCTATGGTATGGAATATCCCTTTGCCTAATTTGGGCCAGGTGTCCTGTCTCTGCTTCCTCCTGGCTTCCCCTCATCCCTGGCAGAGCATGAGACTGAGAAAGTCCTTGATCAGAGTAAACGTCACTTAGCAACAGCTAAAAACAACGGTTCCCAGGCTGAAAGTCAAAACCACAGCACTGCACCAGATACTAAGAAGGAGAAAAAAATGACTGTTGTAGCTGAACCCAGGGCAGTATCCACCCCTTATTCCATGCCATTCATGTCATGCTCAAATCCCACATTTGTCAATATACCATTGCTTTTGTTTCATATATATGTGTATATATATTCACCCACAGAGAGAGAGAGATATCATTCCTTAGTCCATGGACCAATCCCTATAAAGCTGCTGAATTCATCCAGTCCATGATGTCAGGCTTCATCTCTGGTAACAGTCTTTCAAGGCAGGAGGGACAGTGTGTAGTGTTGGGTTGTTGCCTGCTGATGACACCACCGAACTCGTCTGGTCACTGCTGAGCTAGTCTGGTTTCATCCAAATTCATTCTTTGTTGGGGTGATGATGGGAGGGAAGTCAGGGTCGGTTGCTGGTGACCTGAAGACATCAAGCTGGTGGGATGTAATAGTGTTATATAGCAAGCAACAGTATACAGTTGAGTTCACTGGCTGTTTTCCCCCAAAATTAACTTCTGCATAACATCTACTATATTGAGCCCTCTGTCTAGCTATAGCAGCAGCTGATTTAAGGATCTTTAGAGGGAAGCTATGAACAAAACTAAAGAAATCAGTAGTTAAGCTTTCTGGTATCTTCGTTTTTTTGGTACAAGGTATTTTGATATTCACAGAAAACTGTGAACACACATGATAACAAATAGATCAGATGCAAATCCATTTTTCAGGAGTTTCGGTCTAAATAACAGTGCTCACTCCCCTAATTCTTTTTCTCTCTTTAACTGTCTGGAGAAAGACAGAACACATAGTGCTCTTTCTCAAAAAATGCAACACAAGTGAGCTGGCAGCTGCGTGTTATTATTTTGTAGGCTGAGCACTAAGAAAAAGAATTTCCAGAAGTGTAGAAGAAGAGTTAGTTCTCCTGCCATGTGTTGCTTGGCTCAGGGCAACAAGCACCTCCATGGCATCACACCATCATGGAAAGATAGACTACTTAGGGCCAAAAATTCAGAAATTTTCTAGGAAATAAATAAAAGCCCTTGTGCTTTTAATTTTACAAATTGATAGTGTTGCAATGAAGATAACCCTGATATCTGTCACCTGTGGAAGACAGAAGGGTCTGTAGGGTCATACGTACTTTTGCAGAGATTCAGGCTCAGCCCCTGGGCTTGAGGCACTGATTTCAGAGCCACAGAGTCTCACAGCTCCCTACTCCTTTATCCCAGACTCATTAAGTCCATATTTTGATCATACATAAAAAAAGAGACATATTTCTATAGCACTTAAAAAACAGAGCAATTAGTAGGATTCTGACTAGGATAGCAACTGTGGCTAAACCAGAAGATTTTGCTGGGTTAGTAGCACAAGATGCATAAGCAGCAAAATGGGTTACCTTCCAGTTCAACTGGCAATCCAGAAAAGAAAAATACTTAGAATTAAATATATTGCAGTACAAAAAATAACAGCAAACCTGAAATGCATTATCTCTATAAAGCAGATGTTATTAATATGTCATATACTGCCTAGTGTGCAGAAGATCTAATAAAATGATTTACAGCTATAATTATTCTTATTTTATTATATGGAATGAACTATACTGAGACACAAATCTAGTAAACCCTACTGAATGCTCCTAATAAAGAAATTTAACCTTGACCTTGAGCAAGACTGATATGCAGGGGTTGGCATACAAAAGGATACTTTTTAATATGATTTTGCATGGTCCTGCTAAAAAGGGAAGCAGTCAATTACGGTAGAGGTTGCTGAATCCAGTATACCAGTAGACATGTGGCTTTGTGTCCCTAGGTTCATATACTACCAAAGCTGAGTGTGTGCTCCCAGTTGGCACACATGTACACACCCAAATTTTTAATTTTTTTCTTTTCTCTTAATTTGCAACACTGACTTATTTGTTTCAGTGTTGCAGTTTTTGGAGGACAACTACCATGTTCTAGAGTCTGAGAAACATGTCTCAACCAGCATACTTCATCAGTTTTTGGTTTTGGTATTTTAACAGAGTTTAGCCAGTCTTACCTTCAGGATATAAATCAGGTACTGAGTGACAGTGGTCTAAATGAAAAAATATTTCTAATATATGTCTTCTGTTCTTAGGCTTTGAACTGAAACTTCATTTTATGGTCAAATCCAAGCAGAATTGGTCAATTGCTTATTTTAATATAACTCCTAATCAAGCATTAAGCTTGGGGCAGCTTCACTTTTTGATGTTTCCTACCTAACCTGGTAATCTGAAGCTTATCCTAGAAACAACCTCTAGGATAAGTGGGCAGCAAAAGCTACTGTCTTAAAACAGTCTTTGGTCAACAGGCATGAAAAAAGCCACAGACAATGACAGCAAAAATTGCTGAAGACATACAGGGATAGGTTTTCTTTCACTTGCCCAACTAAGAGGCCAAGAGACCTACAGAGCAATATATGTTTGAACCAAACCTACTTGAGCAGTCAGAGCAATTATTGAGCATTTGTAGGATTAGCTACTTAAAATGGTAGCAGGCAAATTGAACAGCATGGAATTGCTCTACAGAAAATTGCATAAAGGAAATTTTTTTGCCATTGTAACAAATCTTCTCTAAAGGCAGATTGTCTTTTGATTCCATTTTGATTTTTTAAAAAGCTTTTGTTTTCCTTCTTTGAAACCTGAAAAAAAAATTTCTTCTCAATTTCTTTTCTTCCTTCCCGAAGCTTGAGAGTTTTCACTAAAAATAGAGCAGGGGGAAGGAGAAAGAAGTGAGAAACCTCATTTTTCATCTATTCTTATAGTTGCATGAAAAGCCAGAAATCTAAGACAGTGTAGGATATTACAGCAGAAACTATACCCCTTGACAGGTGAGGTCTAATAAAAGTAAATAAATGGGGACAAATTTTTCTTGTAGTGAGTGTGGAAACAACCCCAATAACCACGTGGCACTAACCCATGAAATACCCAAGAAGCACCCATGTCAGCACACCAGGCAGGCAGGTCTGGATAAAAACACTCCAGCTCTTGAGGCCAAAGTAGAGCCTTTGGTGTCAGATGTGACAGACCAGCTGGCACTCAGGTAGGTCTTGCTGTCTTTGACATAAGTGCTGGAGAATATGTGGGAAAATTAACTCTGTCATCTCGTCTAATTAAATCAAGTGCTTTATCCTGCTGCAGAGTGGCACTGCATAAGAAGGCAGAAATATTTGCCACCAGTATTTTTCATGTAATTCTAACAATCAACTTGTTTTGCAGCTACTGAAAAAAATTAATTGGGGCAACAAAGGTTTGTGGCAGCATTTTGGTAGTTTTAAAATCAGCTTGCTGTTATTTTAGCAGTCTGAAACAAAGCTCACCCAGACAAGGCAGTTAAATCGAAGTGACAGTTTATTTTCTGCTGCACAAAGGTCTGCACTTCATGTGAAAACCAAACTACGGAATTTCATGTTTGGCACCTTGTTGCTAGGCACTGGGAGAGACGCACATACCTCTGCATGAGCAAGTTTTCATATTCTCTCTCATTCACTGGCAGTTTTGCCTGTCTGCCTCATCATTGTTTTAGCTTGTCTAACTCATCTCAGACCAATGGGAGCTTGAAATTATCTCAAAGTACATTACGATGTCTGTAATGCTGGTGCGAAGAAGATGCACTGAGGAATGGGGCGTGAAGGCAAAGTTTTTATTGCATGTTTTTGTGGCATGACACAGTCTACTTTAAATTGCACTCTCACACAAATAAAGCAAACAGGAAACAGTATTTTTGTGCTTCCTGATACCTGATAATTTTTATATTTCACATCTTTTACTGCAGCAGACAACATATAGCCTGATTAGGCTTTGTGTGTGAAATATAACTGGAGTTTACCAGTTTTCACTAGTTTTACCCAAATTAAAGCGTTAAATTGCAAAATCGTGCATTCATATATACTCAGATCTCAGAGGGTGGGTGTGTTAGCTTTATTCATATCACATTCCAGCTGGCTTTTTACTTGGAAGCAGTCTCATTCATTGAGATGCTGTCCAGC
>NW_009916782.1:18274-21107 GCF_000696875.1 Nestor notabilis | reverse complement strand
AATAATGATATTGGAATTTTGTACTTAATCACTTAGCTCCTGAATCAAAGATTTGTGGGTTTGCTATTGACTCCTGGGGTTAACAGAGCACTAGAGTGAAACGTAAGAAGCCTGACATCTACCCTCTGATCTGCCATTGTCCAGGGCTGGTTATGTTGGTCTCACCCTTTCTGCACCCTGAATACTAAAGAGAAATAAAATATTTTTTACCATTGTAACTACTATAAACACAAGAGAAAGTGGTACACTATGCACATAATTACTGTCCTGTGGTTCCCTAAGACTCTGTTTTTTCCTGGAGGAAATGAATAGAAGTGCATATACTTGCAATGGATCAAAAACAGAGAGGTTGGAAATATGGCAGAAAAAGAAATGTGCGCAAATAATTGGACTCAGCAGAAATGTGATATCTCAGACAAACAGATAGAGGAACCACTTTGTGAAAAATAAATGAAACAGAGACACAGAAAGAAACAAACATAAATACATGGCATCAATCTAGCAGGCTTAGACTTACTTAAGGTTATATGTATTGACTTTAATGGGACTCCTCTGACTGCCTTCTATATTTAAAACTGCAGGACAGGTACCTGTATGGTTTAGATCATAACCTTGTAGTGCCAAATTAAAGTTAAAATATCCCCATAGGCACCAGATGATTAGGTTACTAGGTTTAGTGTCTATCTGTAGTTTAGACATCTTTGGACTGCTATGAGGCTGTTTTGAGCATACTAATTTCATCCTGTGCTGTCACAGCACCAGGAAAGCACATAATGAAAGTGAACTCGAATCTCCAAAATTTTTAAAACTTCTGTGGAAGACAACACAAAGTAATAATAGACACAGCTTAGCAAACAACTGCATAGCAAAAATGGGTACTTTGCTTTATTAAAAAAAATTGATAACATGAGCCTATTTATAGAACCTTTTAAGGCAGAAAGATTATAACCAAGCTTTTAAAATAGTTTTGCAGAAAGTTCAGGTTTCTGTTTTCTTCTGATACTGAGAAGAATAAAAGTTTGCAAGTGGTATCAGCCACTAGATGGTTGATCCTGGACATATTTTTCTTTAGGTAAAAAGTGAAATACCTCAAAAGGTATTGAGGTGATTCATTCTTCACATAAAAAATCATGAAAGAACCAGCAACCATTCAGGTGGATTTCTCTACTTCTGCAGATCTGTAGTGCCTAATGTTCATGCTTTGGGAAAACATTTATTATATTCTGTCTTTCCAAAACTTCTTTAAGCTAATGTCTTCAACACATTGAGGTTGTTAAAATGTCAGTGATGTAGTCTGTGAAGTGGTTCTGGAATACAAACAAAGCAAACTATTCCCTTGTCTTTGTTTTCCATGTATCAGAAAGAAGATCCTGGGTTCATCCGTGGCTTAAACCACACAAATCCTGGTTTCATAGTCATCCTCAGCAGCAATATGACTCACCGCACCAAATGTACATGACCATTAATGCAGTCCCTAAAGTGTGATGCTCCTTTGGGTATAAGTCAACTTTGCCTATGCATATACATGTAATTTCCAAAGTGGTAAAGTAAGCTTTATACCAGAATTGGAGTTCCTTGGTCTTCTCTTACAACTGTAATGAATCGAACAGAAAAATAGTGCCATGAAGACACTTTCCCTCCCTCCCTCCCAGTCAAATACCTCATGATGTTTTGCTGTGAACATCTTAGTGGACCCCCAGTTAACCTGTAGCCTCCTTGGGGAGTTAGTGAGGCTCTGATCTCCATCTCATAATTTTTGGAAGGCATTTCGATGTCTTCCTGCTGTTTCCCCTTATCTATTTGATTCCCGTCTACATCCTCAAAATCAAGCTGCAACATCAGTGGTAATCTCTGGCCCATCAGGTCCTGGGTTTGTCATTCATTGAACTCCCTTCAGATATGTTTGCAGCAAACCGGTTTTGCTAAGTTTCAGCTGTCTTGCTGCTTGAGGAGAGCACTGTCTGGTCTGGCACAGACTACTTGCAGTCTCCATCAAACAAATGACAGATTCTGCTTTTACACAGAAATATTCTCCAGCACAGCAGTATTTGTGATAACAATCTCATAATGTTCAGAGGCAGATGCTCTAAATTAGCTGTGCTCTACAAATGGGGAAAGCAATGAGGTAGAGGGAATGGGAAGGGGATGAGAAAGACCAAAACATTTTGTCAAAGGTCATGTTTCAAACAATTCAATATAACTTAATTTTGAAAGGCTTTTTGCCTTTCAAGATTATCTGGTTTTTTATTTGCTCCACAAGATTATCTGTTTTTTTCTTTCTTTCTTTTTGTCATGGTTTAAGTCCAGCAAGCAACTCAGAACCATGCAACCGCTCACTCATTCCCTCCCTTATTCCTCCCCCCGCTCCTGGAATTTCACCCCTGGTCCCCACAATTTGCCTGTTGCTGTTGGGCTTTGAGTAGCTGCTGTACTTGTTGCTGGAGTTTGGTGTAGCTGCTGTGCTTGGAGTTGAAGTAGCTGTGTTGTCTGTTATGGTCAGGGTTTGAGTAGCTGCTGTGCTTGTCACTGGGGTTGCTGTAGCTGCTGTGCTTGGAGTTGGAGTAGCTGCATTGTCTGTTGCTCTGCCATCAGATCCAGAGACATCTTTTTCCCTTTGAAGGTGCTGGATAGTGTTGAGCAGGGCTCTGTAGGCACAGGCCAAGCCCCAGCACGTTGCCATGATTTGTCCCTCTCTGGTATAACCAGGACGACAGCACATCTTGTTCAAGTGTTTTATTAGTTTTTCTGGATTTTGCACTTGTTCAGTGATGAAGTTCCAAAGCACTGGAGGGGCCCACTGGCCTAGATACTTGCCCATACTATCCCACACACC
>NW_009916782.1:0-18215 GCF_000696875.1 Nestor notabilis | reverse complement strand
CCAGCTTTGAACCCGGTACTGCTTAACTTTCGAGATCAGACAAGATAGAGCATTCCCAGGGTGGCATGGCCATGGCTAAAACACACTCCGTATATTTGCCAACATGCTAATCCCCAGCACAAGCAGCAGGTCTCAAGGAAGGTCTCAAGGGTATTCAAAGGCTATCCAAAGCCTTTAGAACTCTCAAATGCTGCTGTAAATAGCCTGGTGGGGAAGCTGGGGGTGTAAAGGAATGTCTCCTTCACAGGTTAACCTAGAAAAACCCATATATAATGTTTAAGACGTTTCATTATGTACCTCCCAAAATATATGGGTGATGACCACGCTGGGAACGCAAGCCAGACCAGTTTCATGATCAATGAGTCTATTGTACTACAAGTCATCACCATGAAGTACAGTGAAACAAGAACTTTAGCCCAGGTCCCCCAGCTGATGAATACTAAAACAGCAAATACTGGCTGTAAGTAGGGTATGACATGCTGAAACTGACATCAAGCACAACAACACTGAGAGCCAGTAAGTCAGCATTGTGATGAGTGACTATTAATCCGAAACAGTGAATGCTTATCACAAATATGATTAGACACACTCTGGTCAGATCTGTTGTTATCTCAACCCTTCGTGCCCCACGTTGGGCGCCAAAAAGAAGCTGTCGTGGTTCAAGCCCAGCCGGCAACTTGGAACCATGCAGCCGCTCGCTCACTCCCTCCCCTTCTTCCTCCTCCTGCGGTCCCGGAGGGATGGGGAAGAGGATCAAAAGGATATAACTCCCACAGGTTAAGGTAAGAGCAGTCCAGTAACTAAGATATAATACAAACCACTACTACTACCACCAATAACAATAATGATAAGGGAAATAACAAGGGGAGAGGATATAATCGCTCACCAGCCACTTACCAATACCCACCCTCACCTGAGCAGTGATCTGGGCCTTCCGGGTAACTCCCTCCTGTTTATATACTGGGCATGACGTGCTGTGGTATGGAATACCCCTTTGGCCAGTTTGGGTCAGGTGTCCTGCCTCTGCTTCCTCCTGGCTTCCCCTCCTCCCTGGCAGAGCATGAGACTGAGAAAGTCCTTGGTCAGAGTAAACATTACTTAGCAACAAATAAAAACACCAGTGTTATCAGTGCTGTTCCCAGGCTGAAAGTCAAAACCAGAAAACTACACCAGGTACTAAGAAGGAGAAAAATGACTGGTATAGCTGAACCCAGGACAAGGAATTAAGTGTACAGAATGAATTAATATGCATAAATTTCATCACAGAAGTCATTGCTGCAAGCAATAAGAACTACTGTGAGTTTTTTTATAAGTCTGTGAAAAAACACTATGAAGAATCAAGGCAAACATATCTAAGTGCTTTCTTCTCTTAATATGGAAAACAGAAGGCTGCATAGCAAAGGAAATAACTTCAACTCTACCTTATTTTGCTTTATCTTTTTGAAATATTTCACATAGGTTCCTATCTTTTTCCAGTTTGTATGTACTGTATCATTAACTGAGATACCTAAACAGTCTACCCAAAAATGAAAGACAACCTTTGTTGTCTAGTACCTAAGACAACAAAAATGCTTTTTCAACAATTTCAAAATTTTTATTGTTTTTCAATAACAGATTAATTTAAATCAATCTTCCAAGCAATTTTGTTTTGCTGAAACTGTTTTCTGATCAAAAAGAAGCATGAATAAATGACATATGAGAAAAAAAATGCATCCAGTTCTAATTAGTATTTTCCCAGTAAAGTGTAATGGTCTTTTTGTAGTACTAATGTAAAAGAACAGGCACAAGGTCAACATACTTTCAACTAGAGTGAAAGCACCTATTTTAGAAAGCAAACATAACAAAGATATGAAACTGGGAAAAATAGGATGACTCTGCAATGAAAGATGGGTGCTAGAGAGGAGCCTGGATAAAAGGCAATGGAGACTATGCATCACATGTTAAAAAAATGGTACTTTTGCTTGATACTAGGATAGATGCACTAGTACGAGGAAGCAGTTAGCTTTCCCTTCTCAAGTATGTGATGTTATTTACTCCTATGACTGTGTAGTTTTTAAGAAAGAGGTAGAAGTAACCTCAACTGCATTGAAATACAGAAAATAAAACACTTTTCCACTTTCAGCAAGTCTTACCACAGTAAGCATCACATAAGTTTTACGAAAAAAACCCAAACATTACAATAGACAGCTTTGTTTTCTTGTAATGTTTAGCATGTTTTATCCACATCTTTCAGCTGCTAGGTAGAACAATGTTGCCAGCTGAAATCCTTTCATTTACATAATATGCAGTAAATGGAAACCAAAGCAGTTGCAAGTAAACTTAGTGCAACTATTGCAAACCACCCCATGAAACAAACTGCCAGTGACTATCACATATATTCCAGCTGATTTAGGCACTGTATGTCTTTATGTGTGACATATTAGTCATTTGCTACTCACTACTTCCTTTAAAGATCAATCTTAAAAGGTTAGTCAACACCATCCAATTTTGACTGTACTCAAAATTTTATTTCACCTAAGCAGGTTAAAAAAACAAAAATAGGATTTTAATTTGAAAACTAAAGACTCTCTCATGTAAAAAGAACTCAGAAAGCTTCACTGAGAACTGAAAACCAATAGTGCTTTCCTTTTTGCTGGAAATTATTGTTATTTCACATCAAAACTCTGCTGCTAGAGAATACAGTTGTGGGAAATACATGCACATCTATCATGTGGATTCATGAGGGCATTGTCTTTGGCTTTCATTTACACAGCATTAAATTTTGTTGTGTTGACTTTGAGTTTGACATGCTACTAAATCTTAAGTCCCCAGGCAGAACCCTCTCAAAATCACAGTGTTTCACTAGCTGTCTCAGGCCACAAGTTTCACCTTCATTTGAAATGATCTTGTCCCGAGTGTGCTACAAACATTCACATACTTTTTGATGAGCTTGGGCCATGTTCCAAGGCTGTTGCAAAGCCAAAGCCCCTGCAAGTGAATTTTTTTCCTGGTTGCTTTCATAAGCACCCTTTATAGGTCTGTTCAAGCCCAAAGTACATCTACTATTATGTAAAAGCAATTTAACATGATATGAGTTATGACCGAGAGGATCCATGCAGGTGTTCATGGATTTTAATTAATGCATTCACTCCACACCTTTAATGAATTTGTGACAACATTCTCAAGTGTTGTCAATGCAAAGAAAGACAACTTTGCTGTCCAATGCTCAGCAGAAAGCTATACTCCATGAACAGCACATATAAAGTACTGCAGGCCGCCTGATGCATGTAAGTCTGTAGTAATGCTAAATACTGAGACCAGGATGGTGTCTGGGGTCAAGAGTGACCGTGTAGCTTTCTGTAGTGTAAAAATAAAAACATAAAAAGTCATGCACAAATCAAATTAGTAATACTGTTAAGAGAAAAGTGGCATGTAATTGTAGCCTAAAAGCAAGAATGAACCCAATCCGTGTTAACGAACCACCTCCGTTAGATCTCTGCTAGTTCGTCTATTGAACTGTGCTATTGGACTAATATGTGAGAGACATTTATACTTTTTAATCAACAGGTTTATTTTACAGATTCTGCATCAAAACATTTTTAATCTTTTTAGTTCAGTCTACCAGTAAACTCAGTAAGTAAACTTTCTTAGCTATGTGTCAGCATTTGTCTACATCACACAATATGTGATGTGCTGATACGGCAAATCGGAAGCTGGTTAATTGCATCAAATTTCTCACTGAAAAGGCTTTTTCACTATCCCTAAATATCATGAAGGCTGAGACTAAATACATGCTTGAATATTTTCTTCAGTCCTCTGGTGACAAAACTGCTGATGTGGTTGTTCTTACATCTATGATTGACCCAAAAATAAGAAAGAAAAAAAAGAAAAAAAGGCAAAATTTTAATCATAGTGCAAACACACAGATGAGAGATACTCCAAATAAGGCAATTTTGTATAGAACTGATTTTCATAAAGATTTTTAAACATTTCATCTTTCATCAGTGTTTGCTCCTAAACATCAGACACTACAGTAAATTGAGGTCTCTCTTACTGATAAAATTTGACATTATCTTGGTGGCTTTTGACCATCTTTCACCTTGCAATTTCTTCTCAGCAGTAAATATTTGTCTGTTGGATATCAAAATTCTGTTGCTTATTAAGTTTTCATGATACTTTATGCCTGCATAATTTCAGGTGGTTGTGATTATCTTTATTCACAGATGACTTGGTCCATCCTTTCCCCTTTTCAAATATTCTGATAAAAGATTCCATTTTGTTGAACACAAAAGAGAACCAGATTCTATATGGAAAAAAAACCAAAAACAAAAACAAATCAAAATAAGAGTAAAGTCAAACCAAACAAAAAAAAAAAAAAAACCCAAACAAAATAAAACCCTGCAACAAAAAAAAAACAACCACAAACAAACAAACAAACAAAACAACAAACACTGAGATCGTCAGGCTACAGTCCTCTAAGTGTGTAAGCCAGAAAGTACATAAAGGATTCAAACTGATGCAGTGTTTTTGTTGTTCTTGGCCATATTGTGTGAGACTACTTGCAATTTCTTAGACTGGGGCTTTGGGAGGATCTCAAAGCAGTCAGACACTCAGCTTCCATGATTGATTTGGGCTCCTGATTCTCTTTGGTTTCTTTTAGCATTGCAGACTTCTTTAGGTGAATAAAACAAGGCCTAATTAGCACTTCAGGGTGTGTTTTTTCTCTTCTGCCAGTGTTTACCACCCTATCACCGGGGTTGATAGCAAGGAAAATTTGCTTGTTTGCAAACTCTTCAGTCTCATATCCTGTAATCAAGATGGAAACTGAGACTTTGAGCTGCAGTGCTGAAGGAACTAACACCTTCCTTGCCAACTCTGCTACCCCTTAAACGTTCCAACCAAAATTTCCAAGCATCCTCTATTACTCTGACATTTGATTTGCCTATAATATTATAACTGTGAAAGAGTAAATCTAACCAATTCCAAAATCTTATAGATATAAGTGGGATCAAATGTTTTGAGTTTGTCAGAGTTCTGAATACCTAAGTCATTATCCACAAGAGCAGATTTATCAGTCTGTTTTACACTGCCTAAACTTCTCCCATCTTCTGCTAAAACTTAGTACATCTCGTTTTGTTTGCTACGTCAACACGTAGTTGAGCTTCTGCTAGAAGTAAGATCTCTACTTGACACCAAACTCATAAAAAGACATCCACAAGGGCAGGGTTGAGTTCAGGATTATGTGATTGGGACTGGAGAAATTATAGTGAAATCAGAGTGCCAAAGGAGAGAGATGGGGTGAAGGACATGGAAACTTCATAAGCCAAGTCTCTATAGTTGCTAAAGAGGAAGCAGATCCAGGCTGAAAGCAAAGCTGAATCTGTAATTGTGTTATAGACTTGGACTAATGGTGATAAACCAACTGGAACACAGAATTAGAGATGAAAGTAGAGTTAACGAATGATGATTAAAATTGAGATGGATGAGGATAATGAGGGTAACGTCACAATAGAAGCAGGTGAATAATCAGAAAAAGACAGTGGCTAGCAGGGAGAGGAAGCATGCAGGATTGGAAAAGAAACTACTGGAGAATATTAAGCTGCTACTGCAAGATAAGGAAAGGGAGATCAGAAGAGAGGAAAGATGGAGGAAAATGGGACATACAGAGTTTAGGAGACAAAACAAAGGAACAGAGGAGTTCTGGAAAACTTACTGTGTTGTTCCCACCTTCCACTACTCCTAGCCCATCAAAGCCCCCTCCATGAACACATATTTATTTGACAAATTTAGATTAGTATTCAGTTTAATATCATCAAGCAGGTTTAGAATAACTTTATTCTTTCTTTCATGTTACCATTTTTAATTTCCTTTTTTTTTCTTGTTTTCTTTTTTTTTTATTTACAGGTTTTTTTCTCCTTTTCTTCGACCCAAAGACAAGAAATTGTTACAGTCTATCAGTATTCAGCAATCCAAACTCAAGCTGGAGCAGCAAAGTATGATTATTCACATAAGTCACATGGTTGTTGTTGTTCTGTTCCCTTCATGGCTGAAGGTATCTTATAATTAGTAATTGAAGCAGCCACCAGGGCTTTGAATCTCAATGGAAAAGATAGCAGAGAAGCAGGCTTGTTCTGATTTATTCTCTCTGGGAAAAACTGTTAGCTAATGCTCATCATACATTATCTCCATTATTAACCTTTCTAGCATAAACTAGAAGGCAAAGCATTGGTGGGGGAGCCTATGCCACATAGCTTCTTAGGAAGGGAGGAACTAAAAAAGCACAGTGGAATATTTGACTGTTTTCACATCTTAGGTGGAGAGGGAGAAGCTGATGCAGGTTATACTAAAAACCTTCAGGTTCTCAGGGGATATATGAATCTACATGCTCCTGCGCACTCCTCCAGCATTATGATGGCTGGTACCATTCTACATTGGTATAGGTGCATAAGAGAACCATTGCTGGGAAGACTGGTGGTAATTTTTAGAGATGGAAAATTTTTTACGGCTTTAGGCAGAAATCAGTCAATTCCTTTGTCTAAATATTAGTCTTGCCCTACAGAGACAATTATGAGTATGTTCGCAATCTGTTCCTTAGCTCCTTGCACACAGAAGTTGTACATATGCATAGCCCTAAAACTAAAAAATGAACCTCCTTTCATCTCTGCAGATGCATAAGAGAGAGACCTAATCTGTTTTCTTATAGGAGCAACAGTAATTTACTATGTCATAAACCAAGGAAAAATGAAAATGTAACCTGCATCCCACTGCTTCAGTTGTGTGTGACCCAAAATCCATTTTGGTTGTAGACACACTGGGATTTTAAGCTGTGAAAACATGTATTAATTAATGCCACTCAAGATAAGAAAAATAAAAACATAGAAAATAAATATTTCAGATGTTACTACTTGCAACTCTAGAGAAAAATACTCATATTTAAAGGTTTTGAAAGCATTTTGAAAATATTTTAAACTATAAGGGAAAAAAAAGCAAGGAACAGGAAGACAATAACTCAAGCATTCGCTCATTCTGAAAAGCAACAAAGATTAACATTTCTCTATTGTGAGAGTATGAACATACTAACACTCAGCCTAATTACATGATAACTATATACTGTGTATCTTACTGTTGAAGAAAATTCTTTTCCCTAGGTTTCCCACAGCAAAGTCTCAGACATCAGATTCTTAGAAACATAATTTGAATGGTACAGGAATAGGAACAGCTCGAGCTGAGGAGGGACTCAGAGCAAATCAATTCCTGTGGATTTATACTCTTACATGCTATACAGTGGACCATCACACACTGTTCATGGGCCTTGCAAATGCCTCTTGGTCCAATGGTGAATTTTGGTCTGGGGTCTCCTCGTCTATTGTTGGTCTTGAAACAACAGTAAATGAAGGACAGTAAATTCCTTCTTATCTCTCCAGTTTTTGTTCCTTGCTAAGGATTCATCTTCTTTATCTTCCAATTTGCATTGGCCTCGAGGCTTTCATTTACATAACTAAGCAAAAGTTTTCACAGCCTAAAGCTCCAGCAATTTCCCCTACCCAGACTAAGCAATTACTCATGCTAAGCAAGACCACCCAGTTAAAAGAACTCAGTTAAAAGATTCAGCTAACTAAACTTAATTCACAACAATTAGCCCATATGTAATGACAAGTACTCATGGATTATTTATATTGTGAATGAATTGTGTATATTGTGAATACTCCCCAGCAGAGTCTCTCTGCACATACATCAAGACACCCAAGAAAAAGTGGCTTAGCAGAAGGACAGTCACAAGGTTTTCCTTTGTACCACAGGAGATGAAGTGATTTTCACCCCTTGACCAATTGAAAAAGTACTTGCTTTTTCATACAGGCAGCTAGCAAAAAAAAACCAAAAACAAACGTGCCCCAATATTTTTGTCACTTGTTGTCACTGAGCTAAACGACCTCAGAAGACAAGCATATATGTCATTTTAATTAACACCTAATTATTCTTGACACCTGAAATTCTGATAAGCTTCTCTCTTGCCAGACCAACATGTGAAGGACATCTGTACATCACTGAATAAACACACAGGAACTGAGAATTTCTTCTGTGTTCAGGATGGAACTTCTTTCCCTCATTTTCTTGTAGAGAAAGAACACAATTTTCTTCTAAGTACTGAAATTAATAAGACAAAGGACCAGATTTTGAGCTGGTGAAAAACAGCAGTGATTTTATGGAAGTGAGAATTTCCTTTGTAGCTAGAACAATTGAAAAGTTACATATAGAATAAATCAATCACTTATAAAAATATATATGCACCACTATTGTCCTTTGTGGTGAGGAACTCAACAAAAATATTAAACCATTTAAAAAATAATATGTAAATGTGACCTTGAGATTATGGGGGGAAACCCACATAGAAAGCATGAGTAAGGTTTAATTATATGTTCTCAGAAGGTGTAACATTAGCATTGTCCCACCTTATATTGTTCTACTTGTATCATTAGCTTTTATTAGCACACTAGATTCATCACATACTGGTTTATGACACGCTGTAATGTAAATCAGTGTGGTACCTCCCAAATGACTAATATAAGCTAGCTAGCTCAACTATAAAAGAAAGACTTGACAGATGGGAAGCCAACAGAAAACTGTATAAGGCTGTTAAACTCCTTTTTTACCCTTTTATGTCAAAGTATACAGCTGGAAATTAGAGTGTTTTTGTAGGCTAAATGTCAGTGAAAGAGAAGTAGGGAACATTGCAAGTTCCCCATCACCTGGGCCCCCCAAGATACTCCTAACACAAAGATCATATCACTTTAATAATATTGTTATCCTCAAAACACTGGTTTCCCGTGCATTTTGTTGACACAGCTATGCTGCTGTAAAGCATCCTGATACCCAGATAGTTTATTCCCCAGTGGGAAGAGGATTAAAATAATGACCCCATGTCCTCTTCTGGAAGAAGCTGATGCCCAGGTGTTTATCACTGCCTCTTTGCTAGAGGTCACATTGCCCCAACATGGTCAGCTGCAGGAGTCATCTCACTGCTCCAAGGGAGTTGAGGTGATATTTTCATGTCTTTTCTTATTGTACCTCAAAGCTGCGAGCTGATGGGTACCATGTCCTTTCTTTCCCAATTAGTTGGTTTAGCCAAGACATTTTAGCTAACAGGGAAAACTCAGAGATCATTAAACCTCTGCAGATCACCTCTGTACCAAGTGTTATGTGTACCCCTTGCTCAAAATGAAAGCAAAGAAAGAGAGAGACAAACAAAAGGCCTAAAACGGCAGGGCTACAACAGCTCCAGCACAAGAGGCTCATGTTGACTTTTCTTGCTCCGAGGGAAGATGACAACTTCTCAGGAAAGGCAGTGTGGCGTCAACTGCAATGGGCCAAAGGTACAAACTCCTTAAAAGGGCTTTGCACTTACAACTGCAGGTGAGAGTCTCAGTTTAACTTCATTACTTTAATTGGTTTGACAATCTGAGAGGAAACAGTGGTTAGCAACTTTGGAGCAGAGGGGGATGTTAGCAAGGAAAGTAGTGATAAAATCAAGTTCCCTTATGGATAGAAAATTGCAAGTAATCATCTGAGGTGTTGGCTGGCTGTAGGTAGTGCTGCAAAGCTAAATGTCTTTTCTAGATACACATTTTATGATTCAACAGAAGTGAGAATTTTGGTTCCCTGACTCTCGTGAAGTTATTTTAAAAGGCTTAGTTTGTTCCAATCAGAACTGCTTTCAATAGTATTTTCCTATCAGATTTTTTTACTTCCATATTTTTCTCCAAACTGTAAATTCTTTCAGATTTAAGAATAATGTAAATATACTCTCCTTAAGAGGTTAAAAGAAAAAAAGCACCCAGGAGATAACAGTCTGAAATTCACCTGTGATGGGCTTGCTAACAATCCAAAGGAGATTCTCAATGCATTTGCAATAAACAGCAGTTCTTTGATGTTGTTTAAGCCTAGTAAACAGAAAACCTGTTATTCTCCTGGGTAATGCTCAAAATGGAGAAGTGGTTCTTGGAACATATTGTCTCTTGCAGTTACCTATCACTAAGTTCTGTATAGAGACAATGGTTAAATTAGAAATAAAAGCATAAACACTTTGGAATAACTAATCTAGTTTAAAAGACCACTTTCTTAAATGGGTGCAGTACCTTAATGCTTAGACACTTTAATCATTATAGATGCCACAGAAATGGATTAGCTTTATTTCAGTGAATTACGGGCTTGTACTAATACTAAAGCACAGATATATTCCATCTTTGAGCAACTAGGCTAGAGGGGTTCTCAAGCTATCTAATTAGCCCAACACAACTTCTCTTAAGATGGAACAGGGAGCAGAGTACTCAGCCATTTAAACATATGTGAGCTTAGTAACTAGCACCTAGAAGAAAAGAATAAAGAATATAAAAGCTGTTGATAAAGCTATCGGGTTGATGAAGAATATGAAATATTTAACTATACATTATTTTATCATGGCTGCTTTTTGAGCTAGAAAATCAGCCAACTTTCCAGAAGCTGTTTTGGTCCCCTCCCATACCTAATTTAGTCCCTGAAATACTCCACATGCAGAGTGAATCAGGAGTCCTGCAGGGCCTTGCATTGTTCTAGTTATGGTGACCAGTGATTTCATGGGTACTATGCTGCCAGTGATATGCATGACTTCAGTTGCACAGGTTACTTAAATAATTTTTTTACAGAAAATCTATTTTCCAAAATGCTGGTCATTTAGAGCACATACTTAATGATTTTACTATCCTACTTATTGTATTTGTTTTAAAATACATAGTCAATGAGAAAAATAGTTATTTTTAAAAAACAAATCCACTTTATTCAAATATAGACATATGCAAGACTTTCCTCATCATAGCAGTCCAGATTATTGTATTTCGACACCCCAACTGAAGCTATAGAGCAAAAGAAGGGTACACAACTTTAGCTGGAATTGAATACTGGGATATGAAAATTACCAGTTTAATGAGAATAGACAGCAGATTTTCAGCAAGAATTAGGCAATGGCTTGCCATAATGTATAGAAGCAAGATGTTTGAGCTTCCTAAGGTTTTAGTTGGCATGCAGCTACAGAAGATGATTGAGCCCCAGTTGAAAAATAGCTGGAGTCTTACCATGCAATTTAATGAAGACTCAGCAGAAAGTCTCCATTGAATTGAGCCTTTTTCCATGCCACAGTGAAGTCCTCAAATGGGATGGATTTTTCTGTTCAAGAAAATATTGAGGGCTCAGGTCTGTTGGGCTTCTCTTGGGAGAGACAGAAGCTAAAAAAGAAACAGAAGCCTAAGAGAAAAGGAAAAAATAAAGTTTAAAAAATAAATAGAATTTAGAACATCTGCTGCTCTCTCTATAGTGAAACGATCATTAAATCTGGGGAGTCTGAGGATGGGACATTAGTAAATAGAACATGGTAAAAGTAGATCACCAGTTCTATATGAATTTTTGAAGGAAAATATACCCTGAATTGGGATGACAGGTGGAAGCTGAGATATTTCAGACTTTAAGTTCCCTCAAGTTGGATTGGACCCCCTGAAATGTCTAATTTCAACAAACTTTTAAAGATTTTGTTGGCATTCTTTTTTATTTTACCTTACATCTTCCACTAAAAATAAGGTTTACATTTTGGAAGAATTCAAAGATTTCACCATTTGTTGGATGAATCAAACACACCTGAATACTAGAAAAGGAAATTCACCCAAATCCCCCTTCTTCTCACAGTTTCAGTTTTAAACAAATTGTCATTTTCTCACAGAAAAACAATGACCAGCTTTAAATGTATGTAACTTGCCTAAAGCCATATGGCAAGCCCAGAGTGCCCGGTTTGTATTACTAAAAGGCTCCAATGCCCACCTTTCCTCTGTGTAGCATCCAATATAAAAGACTGGAGCTTCCATGCTCTTTATTTTCACAACACAACAGAGGACAGAAAACAATCCGTACAGTTCAAGAGTGCCCCTGGATGTCTCTCATCTATTAAAACACCAATTATTAAAGCTTGAATATCTGCTTCATATAGAGTCTTTCTTTAAAGAAGCTAATTTTCATGTAAATGAGGAGCTTAAATTACAGTAATTCATGTGCATTTTACAACCAGTGCTGGTTAAGACTCTGGGTTTTTTAAATAAATTAGTCTGACACACTACTCCAAAATATCTTTGTTATGTCCCAATTTGAGGAAAGTAATGCTGCTCCTAGAAATCTGAGAGACAGTCCTTGAAGAGATTGCCTAGTCCAAAACAGAGTAAATAATCGGAAACAGATGCTACTGCAATATATCAAAGCCTTTCTGCAGACTAGCTTCTCCAAAATCACTGAGCTGAGGTCAGGCTCTAATGCTATCCTGAGATGCTTATAGGCACAGTCAGAACTACTGACATTTCACTGTATCTGATGGCTTTGCTACCCAAAACCACACCACAGTAGGAATTCATAGAATCATAGAATAGTTAGGGTTGGAAAGGACCTTAAGATCATCTAGTTCCAATCCCCCTGCCATGAGCAGGGACACCACACACTAAACTATGTAGCCCAAGGCTCTGTCCAGCCTGGCCTTAAACTCCTCCAGGGTTGGAGCATTCACAACTTCCTTGCGCAACCCATTCCAGTGCCTCACCACCCTCACTGTGAAGTTCTTCTTTAATCTAAACTTCTCCTATTTAAGTTTTAAGCCATTACCCCTTGTCCTACCACTACAGTACCTAACAAAGAGTCCCTCCCCAGCATCCTTATAGGCCCCCTTCAGATATTGGAAGGCTGCTATAAGGTCTCCACGCAGTCTTGTTTCCTCCAGGCTGAACAGCCACAATTTTCTCAGCCTGCCTTCATAAGGGAGGTGCTCCAGCCCCCTTATCATCCTCGTGGCCCTCCTCTGGACTTGCTCCAACAGCAACATGTCCTTTTTATGTTGAGAACACCAGAACTGTACACAATACTCCAAGTGAGGTCTCAAAAGAGCAGAGTAGAGGGGCAGGATCACCCCCTTTGACCTGCTGGTCATGCTTCTTTTGATGCAGCCAGGATTCACATCCCAATAGGAGCTTCCCACATGTAGAAAACTATTTCTTGCTGCTTAGTCTGACACTGTGTTACTCTCATTCCCCAGGATTGACACCACCATGAATATATCCATCTTTCATTTGTATTTTCATGATAAAAACACGTGGAAAGTTGCAGAATATATGTAATTCAAAATTCCCACACTAAGCACAAGGAGAAGACAAGGTGAAAGAATGAGCTGCAGAGGACATTGGCAGCGGACACTGTACTGAATATACATCTGGAAGCTACGTATCTTCACATTGACTAAGGATATCTAAAACTCAAATATCAGAAGGCAGTGTTTACAAATAACATTTGCAACTATATGGGAAGCAGCTTAAATGCCCAGGTGAGACAAAGACAAGGGACAGGTGAAAACTCTAACAAAAGAAAAATCAGTGAAACATCTTATTCTTTTCAACAAGCAGATTAAGTTTTCTAGTAAGAAATCTGAAGTCAAGCTTGATGACTTAGAAAGAAAAAAATATCACGTTCTAGGAGCTTTGATTAACACTGAAACAAATGGTTTAATTCTATAAGTTTTTTTAATTCTTGCAAAATTATAACAGAAGCAGAGGGAAAAATATCCATGAAAGCAGGAAAAGAATGAACACATTAAGTGTTTAAGCACTAAGCTGTTTTTGAAACTGACTGGAAATACTTTGGAAAACACCATTTCATCAATACAGCTTCCCTTCACAGTCTGTCACATTCTGAAACAGCGATTTTCAGCTTCTCATATTACCTGACTTTGCATGGACGAGTTTTATCTGGTCCTTGGTTTTGGAAGCATTTGGTAAATATATGTGCTTTTCAGAGAGGACCATTAAAGGAATACTTCTTAATTTTTTATTACTATATTTTTTTCCCGCTTTCTATAAATATACAGTATAAAGCATCAAAGGAAGCATAAAGCAGCTAGAATTATTCACTACAATTTTGTTCAAAGTGAATGTAATTTTAAAAATAAATGGTAAGAATAGAAGAATTTGACAAATTGAAATTTCATCCTGGAATTAAATTTGAGATTTATTTCAAAGCTATAAAGATTACAAGTAACAGCCCTGACAGTATTATTTCAGAAGCTGGACTCTGCTAAGTGCTAACTTTAACATTATGCAGTAAAGGCAATTACGTGCTGGGCTTCATGCTCCACATTCCTTTTCACACGTTGGGATCCATGAGACAAACCATTATACAATTCACTAAAATCTAATTTCCACTGTGCTGAATGTCTTCAATGTGCAGGTCCAAGATTAGTATTAAATGAAAATTATATTGGTCAACTAGAGCTTTACTGATTATAAATTACTATTCAAAACAGAGTGCATGTTCTTAGATAAATGGCATTTCTAATTAAACACATATGTATTATTTCCTCAATTATAGTGTCTGCATTGTCTCATATTGGTTTACATTGTATTAAATTCAGTTTCTTACATTATTACACTATTAGATCAAACTGATAATTGTCAGTTTTTCCTTTCTTCATGCTTATCTAAGCTTGCAGTGGTTAAGTCTCACTTCATTTATTTTTTTTCAACACCACCACAGTAACGAAAGCCTTATGAAGGAACCTCAGGTCTAATCAGGGCTTCCCTTTTACATCTCAAGCTGCAGAAATCCTGAGAGCTGCTGTCATATTCTCAGAGTCCAAAGGTACTCTGATCCAGAAACAGAAACCAAAATCTTATGTTTTGGATTTCATAGTTTCTGCCCTGTGCTGAGGAGGATACAGGAACTGAGAGGCGCTGAAGGCCACGTCTGAGCAGGAGATCCCCAGAACCAGAATGTCAGCCTAGTTCACTCCAAGCTTCCTTTCTGCCCCACCCCCCAGTTTTCCCTTCTTTGGAAACTTTCATAACTCCAACTTTTCATTCATAAATGAATGAATAACCTCTACACCCCTCCCCTTTTTATTTCCAAATTGCAAATGTTACATGGAATAAAAAACCTAATCTTTGACCTGCTCCACCTCACACAGACTGAAAGCTACCAAAAAAAGTTTCATCTGGATTAAGTATAGAATATTTAAAGGACTGGGGAAGATACAGTTTTATTTTGATGAAAGGTGGTCTGTTGAGACTTAATGAATCAGTCATTTAACTTCAGTAGTAAACAAGCCAATCATTTCCACATTAATTGAAGTAATTTCAACATTCATACCCAGTGAAACCCTTTTCTCCCTCTCTCCAATGGGACTCCTTAGAAGCCCTTGCAAGAATGAACTGGAGAATTTCTGTGTAGAAACAGTAAATTCAGTTTGCCAGGAAGTGCTGACCTCAACTTGCACAGCTTTGCATCCTATCACATGTGATATGTAAGGCCGAGTGTACAGACTAGCCTGTGTGTAACCCTTATGTCTTTGAAACTGTATTCCCCCTTACCTAAGGAAATGTCTGGGTTCAGCTCACAAGAAATCGTCAGATATAAGGGAAACCTTGGGCTTTCAAGGCACCTTTGTCAAGTTGGTCAGAGTGACTGAGATTTTGTAAACAGACAAATGAAGAATTACCCTAATGTTAAAATCTACTGATCATTAATTCTTCATTTTACAGGAGCACAGAGGGCATAACACCACGAGGTACTTACCTTTAGAATGGCTGTTAAATATAAAAATAAGTGAAGGAACCCAGGGTGGGACAAGCATTCAGCAACAAGATGGGCACACATTAATGTCAGCAGGGCAAAATTGTCCAGATGAGAAGCTGTCCTTCCCTTCACCTGGATAATGACACACTTTTATAACACAGAGCTTGCATGCAGGGATATGTCTCAGCTATAATCCTAAGCAACAGATAGTAAACTCGATATAAACAATAATGGCAGATGATGGTTCGAAAAAATAAAATCCACCTGACAACATGTGCAGAGCTGATGCAAGCCCTCTGACACCGGTTTAGGTGCTCCCACTTGACAAAGTGGTGCTAGTGGTTTTTTCAAAAACTTTTAAATTCCCCATGTTGAAGGGGAGAAGCAAAAACTGCACTTAACTGTAAGACTAAAATCTGCTACATCACTGATAGAGCAGACAACTATTTTTTCTCATTAATTTACAAATCAACAAAAAAAAAGAGAAAAAGTGATAATTTTACTCTCATAAATACATGGATTTACTATAACATTTTTCCTCCTTTCTCTTTTTTCTTTTAAGAAAAAAAAATGGAAGCGAATGACAGAGAATCTAGAAATATGTTAATATCTTTCCTTCATCAATCATGAATATACATAACTATACTATATTACTATTTCCAGCTACTTTGATTTATGTTATGGATAACATGTTTATACAAAGCTAATCTCCACAAGCAGCAAAATTAAAAAAAAAAGCAAAACACAAAACAAAATCACAACATCAACAGTGGGAATCAACTAACACCCAAATTAAACTAATCTTTAAAGTAGCCCATTCAAAAACTGGTAAAGCATCCAGGATTTCTGAGGCACTTTATTATGAAGGGATGTTTTAATATCAAGATTTGTGAAAACATGATTTATAAAGATACACAGCCAAAAAGTTATTAAGGGTGAGCTCTTCAAATCACAGTGAAGGTAATTAAACTGCCTAACCTAGGAAAACCGATCCAACATCCATGTTTGATATTTATCATTTTCAATTTCATGTCACTGACTCCCAATCACATATCCAAAAAAATAATTTAATCTAGAGTAAGCTGTTTTCAGTATGACAGAAGTGTAACTGAATATATTCCTGCTCGTAAAGCTTCTGTGATTAATGTTTTTTGACCACCACTAAATTTAAGGTTTTTTGTTTGTTCTGTTTTGAGCAGTGATACTCAGCTGATCCCATTGGTACTTCAGACTTTTGGCAGGTCTACCAAAAGTGCTCCTACGTCCAACAATCCAAGTGGCCATAATGGACATAATCATCCTCACCTGTTTCCAACACCCTGTATCTGTAGCCCCTATACCTATACAGTAATTGCATAAACAGAGGAGGCAATGTGTTGCTTTGTGGGAAATTTCCAGTCACCATCATCCTGGAAATTTCTGATCTTGCTCTGTTGAGGGTTGTTCATTCCTCCTTGAAAGGCTGCTAAGACTCTGGTATGTGCTTCTGTAAAGTAACTGTGAAGATCTTGTTGATCTCCCATTTGTCCTCCTTGATGGTACATGATCTGCTCACTTAATTTTGCTGGTAAGCCAGCAGAGCACCCTTCCCAAGCAAAGCATCCCTCCCACAGGTGGGAACACTGCCATCTCTACTCCTTCTGTCCCCAGAAACCTGGACAGTCCCATCCTTCCTCCAGGGACTCTGTCTGGGTCAATGTCTGATGTGCTGAGGACAACAGCTCCAAGAAGTGTCCGAGATGACACCTATTCATGGTCCTTTTGCATTCCTGTTACTCTTGCCTATGGGTAGTATAGCTAGTCCCGAGAGCATTGGTACCTTCATGATCAATGGGCAGTTGTAAGCAATTGGCTTGGGTGCCCCTAGCCAGGCAACAGCCAAGGCAAGTCAGTTTAGAGCAGAGTAAATGCCTGCAGATGCTTTGAGAAGCCAACCCTCACTGGCAGTGGCATATCACCAGGAAGGAGTCAACAAAAGGTGAGACCTGAAGAAGCTACCTGAGATCTGCCAAAATTAGCTGTGTTCATCAATTAAATACTGAATAATACATAACTCCACTAGCATCTTCATTGGCTCTTCAGAGTAAAAATGTACTATTCAGAATTTCTGAAGCCCTGTAGCAAAAAGAAACTTTGCCTTTAAGCTGGCATTTAACTGAGTCCTGTGGCTTCTCAAGATTCGTTTTTCTGTTGTTGATATACAAGTATAATATCACATTAAATTACAGAAAATAAAATTATTGCTTACAATTGTTCACTGACAAAATCTTCACCAGACACCTCATAATAATTTTCTGAGGATATCTACCTGTTCCTGTTTTTCTAAAAAACCCTAAGTGAATCATGACATGTAACTTTTTTCCAACACAATATATGTCTTGTTATAACGCTGTTCTGTACACATGAAATGCACACTGTTCAAAGAAATGTATTGTTGTCATTGGAAATAATGATTTAAGTGTATTTGAGGACTTAATCTATAATTCCCTGAGTGTTTTATAATGTGCAGGGTGTAGAGAAAAAGATCTTTAAGATATTTTGGGGGAAACACATATTACTATGTCTGCACAGATTTAGAATCATAAAAGCATAGAATAGTTAGGGTTGGAAAGGAC
>NW_009916781.1:2333-32254 GCF_000696875.1 Nestor notabilis | reverse complement strand
TATTATTTCATTTTATAGCTCCTTCTGAGATACCGTATTTATGGTTTGGGGTTTTTTAGCCAATCTTGGTATTTTAGAAAGTTTTGTGTAAATGCTGTAATTGAGATCTTCAACAGGATCACAGACTGTTTGAAGTGAGAAACCCAGCTTACACAGATATCCCTGAGAATCTGGTGATTACCAAATGAAAACATGCTACAGTTCTTAATTTTCACAGGGTAAAGATAACCTTCAGTCATTTTAAGTTGCAGCTCTTCTTCTTTGCATTAGAGAAAGTACTTATATATTGCATATCCCAAGGCAATACTTTTAGTTCTTACTTCCAGGATTGTGGAGGAAGGAAAGGATGGTATTTCTCCTTACAGAATGAAGCTGGTAGTATGTGTGGAAAATCTTTTTCCTTTTGTGTTAAAGCCTGTTTCCTTTGAACTTAAGGCCTTTGTGCAGTGATTGTTTAAGTGTATGAGTATACAAGTCTTCATATATCTCAAATACAGAATCTGAAACATGGATGCTAGCTGCAGGATGTCTTCCTTGAACATACAGGCCTCAGCTTTGCATCCTATCTGTTGAGATTTATACTTCTATCCAGGAAAGTCGATATATTAGTGAGGAGTAAACACACCTTTCTCAAAAGGAAATCTCACGAAGTGCCAGAATTTCTCAATGGAAAGTCAAAAATATGTCTTGAACTGAAGATGAAATTATGCCCTATCTAGTACCCGAAAGGCTCTGCAAACACATGAACAAAGAGTTTGATTTATGAACACATTCATCAAAGCTCCTCCTTACGGGTATCTAGAAAAAACTGATGATTGGAACATAAGGGAATGTTCTCATGTACGTTCGTATTTTAACATTCTGTTAAAATCTTAAAAACCAGTTTCCTCAGTGATAAGTGATAAGGAGATGTGATGAGTGGGCCCTTGTTCAAACCCAGTACATAATAATGTACATAATAATACACACTTATTTTGTCGAGCTTTGTTGCTGTAAAACCAAATTGTATTTACTCTAACACTTTTCCTCTTCCCTTCAGTAATACCTATCGTATGATTGAACAAGATGACTTCGATATCCATACAAGACTGCACACCATTGTGAGAGGGGAGGACGAGGCAGCTATGGTGGAGTCAGTGGGGCTTGCGTTAGTCAAGTTACCAGATGTCCTGAACCGCCTGAAGCCTGACATCATGATCGTTCATGGGGACAGATTTGATGCTCTGGCTCTGGCCACATCTGCAGCCCTGATGAATATTCGCATTCTACACATTGAAGGTGGGGAAGTCAGTGGGACTATTGATGACTCGATCAGACATGCTATAACCAAACTGGCCCACTACCACGTGTGCTGCACAAGGAGTGCAGAGCAGCATTTGATAGCCATGTGTGAAGACCATGACCGCATCCTTTTAGCAGGCTGTCCCTCATATGATAAGCTGCTCTCTGCCAAAAACAAGGACTACATGAGTGTCATACGCATGTGGCTAGGTGAGCATACCACTTCTAATGTTTTTCATATGACTTTCAACACTAGACAAACTCGGTTATGAGCTTGTTGACCAGTGGATCTAAGAAAAGTACAGGAAAAAAGAATCAGACTTCTTGCTAGGAAATTTCAGTTCGCCTAATTGGAGTTGAGTATCAAACACAAACCTGATGCTTCTCAAAAAACCGGTGTATTTATTAATAGTATTTAGTATTTCTTTCTTTCTGCATTTTTGCTTGTTCTGTGTTGTACTGTCTATACCTGGAAAGCTACAAATCTGTCCTAGTAAACACATCTCGTCCTTCTGCCACATCAAAAAAAAAAAATTCCTTAAATGAGTTATTTCTCTGAGCCAAAAAATTTAAAACCAGAATAGTCTTGTATGAACCGTTATTTTGATGTAAGGATGTATGTAAGTAGAATCAAAGCTGTTAAGGGCTAATTAAAAAAATAATCAAGGGTAATTTATATTATGAGCATTCTTTTGAGGAATGCACTGCAACAGGGCAACACGTGCCAAAGGCTTTTCATGCTTCATATTCATTGACTTTAATTAAGTGGACAGCAGGGTTTTGTGTTTTGTTTTATCTTTGACAAAGCTGTCACCTATATGGCACGTTAACCTGTGTAGTTGGAAGCTGGAATGTTCTTAGATCAGTAGGTGAACATTTTTCAAATAAACTTTTTTATCAAATATACTAAATCAAGTATGACTGACTTTTTTAAAGCAATGGGGATGGAGTCTTTGATTGAGGATGGACAACAGACAGAAAACAGGCAGAGCAGCTTCAGGGGTTTCATGTTATTGCAGGTTTTCACTGGTGTGAGAACAGGCTGTTGATCCTGTTATAGTCTTGCAGAGCTTTAGATGTCAACCTGCAAGTTAACAACTTGTTGGGGTTTAGGTAGTGGTCTCTGAAGTTATTAGACTTGCTTAGTGAGGCAAATACCAAGCTAGATCCTCCGGTTACCCCGTTGAGTTTTACGATAGGATTGAAGTTTGTGCTAGATATCCCATTCAATGCCTTGACTGATCAGGCTTTCACTGATCAGTTTCAAAAGTATGTCCTCAGTTCCTGTTACTATTCTGTGCCAATTAAACTTTTCTTGGGCTCCATTTGGGCAGGTGAAGATGTCAAAACCAGAGATTATATAGTTGCTCTGCAACATCCTGTAACCACAGATATTAAACATTCCTTAAAGATGTTTGAGCTGACACTAGATGCACTCATCTCCTTCAACAAAAGAACACTTATTCTATTCCCTAATGTGGATGCAGGTGAGTAAAATACCTTCATGGCAGAGGGACACATAACAGATTGTCTTTAAAGCACACGTTGGTTCTTATGGAGTGCTTTTATCCCAGAATTGCCAGCCAGATGGAAATAGCTGATGGTCTCAGCATCACATATGCATCTGCTGCAACTCAATCTTCACATTGCTGGAGCATGTTGCACCTTTTCAGTGTGGGTAGGAAGATGAATGGAAACCATGTAGGAGCAATATTAGTGCCTCTTAACTAAAAACTACAAGAAGATTTTTGCAATGTATTTTGGGTTCAAACCTGGGCTTACATGCCCAACTCTGCAACTTACACTGTGAGGATAAAAAGAGAACAAAACCAAATGAGAGCTGATAACTCCATAAACTGCTGCGAGCTCCTTTGCATGTTTGGACTTTCAGTTAAAGATAGAACTTGAATCCTTTATTCTACCTCTTGTTTTTCTGTAGGAAGCAAAGAGATGGTACGGGTAATGAGGAAGAAGGGCATTGAACATCATCCCAATTTTCGGGCAGTAAAGCATGTCCCATTTGACCAGTTCATTCAGCTTGTTGCTCATGCTGGTTGTATGATTGGTAACAGCAGTTGTGGTGTCAGAGAGGTGGGAGCATTTGGTACACCTGTCATCAACCTGGGGACACGTCAGACAGGGAGAGAAACAGGTACCTGTTTGCTTGATGACTTTAATTTCCTCATGGATCTGAGGTTTTCTCTTCCACAGGATAAAGTCAAATGAATGCTTGACAGGGGCCATCTTGCAGTATCAGTGCAGCGTAATTTTTGACCCATTTTAAAACTCCACTGGCTGTTCTGTATGTTAGTGCTGCTTGTGTGTTTTACCTAAGATAATGAGGCTTCTATCTACAGACAAGTTAAAATACATACCCATCTGCACTGGATTACATTTAGCAGAACAGGCAACTAATTGTTTTGCCTTATAGCTAGTTTGATGTGTGATATGTATTAAAATTGCAATTCTTCACTAGTTCAGGAAATAACTGTGTGTTGTGGTATTTCAGAGATATGACACAAATAGCCATTTACCCTGTTTTTATTTGTGTGGTTTCAATTTAATAATAGAATTCTGCTGAAGGCTAATATTCTACTCTAGTGTGTTGTAATGCATGACAGCATGTCATAGATGTCACCATTGCTTCACTGGGAGCTAGGGGAGGAAGAGCCATGTTGATCTAGCTGCAGTCTTCCCTGCTCAGCAGAAATAAAAATAGTTCTTAATTTCTAAAGTGGTTTTTATCCCATACTGTATTTTGAGGATCTGATATGTCCTATTGTGTCTACTTTTGTCATCTAGGTGAAAACGTTCTTCATGTTCGTGACGCTGACACACAAGATAAGATTCTGCATGCTCTGCAGCTGCAGTTTGGTAAACAGTACCCATGGTAAGTACATTCATCTTGCTTCACTGGAGGGCATGTTAAAGCAGGAGGGTAGAAGGTGTTTAGTCCTGACGTGGTTCACTGTATTTGGTCAGAGTGCTTTTAATGCACTAATCTGAGGTTACAGTTTTTCATTACACATACCTCATTCAGAATCACAGTGCAATGTGTGGTATACAGATTAGTATTTGTAGAGCAAAATATAACTAGTAATGTTTTGATAAAACTAGTAATTTAACATCCAACAGAAAGTCAAGAGAACAAAATTTGTGTGTTAGCTTAGACTAGGATGGTTAAAAGACCTCATTCCATCGGAACAGCATGGGGAGAACACCCTGTCTGCCTACCTCTGTCTTGTGCCTGAGGGACACGTGGCTTTGTAGCTGGGTTGACCTCAGGCATGATAAATAGAGAGTCCTGAGTGCAAGCTTCCAGGGGAGCTGCAGGATTGTAGCAAGATGCTTTCCGGTATTCTTCAGCCATACAATATTGACCCTCAGTTCTTTAACACAGAAGTTCATGTAAACTTCAGGACATAATATTGGTCTAGTTAAGGACAAGATTTAAAAAGCGTATTTATTAAGAATCTCAGTAGAGTGATAAAACTGAATTCTGTAATACCGAATGCTTGACACCATGTATGATACATTAAAACCAGACTTACATGTTGAAAACTGACATGACTGTACTGTGTATTATTATGTTACTACCTGTGTCTTAAGTACCTCTTGTATGGACTTGTAGCACAAATGTAAACTTCTTCTAATTTTAGAGCTTTACTATATGGGTCCTTTCATTAAACTCTTAATATTATTCTTTTTTGGCATCATTAACTTTCCAGTTTTCTACATTCCATGTGTTATAGTCCAAAATGGAGCTAATGCCAAACTTGTACTATCTGTTGTATGATATTCAAACTGACACTGTCTACAATATTCCATGACAGACCCAAGTAGTGTGAATTGCACTATTGTTATAATAGCCATATCCTACTTTTGTAGTGATACAGTGTTGCAGCCTTCTGTCATATCAAGAACTTTATAAATTGCAGTGTTAATTCAAATTTAATTGCTATTTCTTTTGTATTACAGCTCAAAAATATATGGAGATGGTAATGCTGTTCCAAGGATTTTGAAGTTCCTTAAATCTATCAATCTCAAAGAGCCATTGCAAAAGAAATTCTGTTTTCCTCCTGTCAAAGATAATATCTCTCAAGATATTGACCATATTCTAGAGACACAGAGTGCTTTGGCTGTGGATCTTGGTGGAACAAATCTCCGAGTAGCCATTGTCAGTATGAAGGTAAATGTTCTGTTGTGCTTTTAGACATTCTGCAAACTCCACTGGGCTTTGTGTGCTACCCTGCAGTGGGTATACAGGTTTACGATGCAAAAGAGCTCCAAAACAAAGCAGTCCTATTGGCTTTTGCTGTTGAAGGATAATGTGGATTTTTCTCGCTGCTGTGTGATTGGTTGCACCTTTCATACAGTCTCGATACAAGTTGCCTGCTGGTTTACTCTTGTAAGACTGCTGTTAAAATAGCAAAGCCCTCCCTCTGCAGGGAGTCATACAGACTTCAGAGGATAGGGCCACTTTCACATATGTTGGTTCCCCATAAAAGGTGACTTAGTCACCTTGTACCTTTTAAATGTCAAGTAAAAAAGGGAGAAGCCCCAGAGCAGTCTTTTTGCTTCCCCATTGCCTCACCTAGCCATGTGAAGGGCACACAGAACCAGTCTGTGCAACAGCCAGCATTTAGCAAAGCTGAGGGAAAGTGGGTGGGTTCAGGATAACAGAGCTTTGCCTCTCTTCTACCAAGAGAAGAACACCCAGAGATCACAAATTCTGAGTATGTTCCTGCATAGAAACATAGTAACACTACACAGCCTGAGCTGAACAGTGGTCACTATAATCCATCACGCCGCAGAGATGTAGATCACTTGGAGAGAGAATCAGGAGGAAACCCAGCAATAATTATTACAGACATGGAAAACAGGGAAAAGTTGAAGAAACTAGAATTGTTCAGAGAAAACTGATGGGGAAAAAAATACCCTTCAGAATGTAAAAGCCTCTACCATTAAGAGAAAAATCATATTCACATATGCATGAACAATCAGTGAAGTATAAAAACAGTGGAATGGAAAGTTATTTTAAAGTTTTTCTTACTATCTAGCCTAGCTGTCAATTCAAGAAAAGGCTGGAACAGATAGTCTGAAAGGATATGATGTTTTCATTGCTGAAATGGTAGGAAAACATTTAAAAAGGTCTCTTAAAACCAGCTGAATTTTAGTTTCTTGATCTCGCATTGGAAGAGGGTGGTGGATTTGAGTTGTTTGAGGCTTTTCTAAAAATTCTATCAGCAGTTGGTTGGTTGGTTTTTTCTAAGTTGTGTTGTCTCTGTCCTTTGTATGAAAAAAAGGTGCTTCATGGTTTAATACCATCATCAGAATAAGCAGGATTTGATACGTACACCAGAATTCATAGAGACTTTAAAGACTGAGTGACTTTTGAATCTGAAGTGCTTCTCTTCCTGTAAAAGTAACCCATTTGAAATAGGCTTGAAGTTACAGCCTTCTGAAGGCTGTATGTTCAGGTTTAGGTCTGGTTTAATGGTCTTCATGCATAAAAGCTCCTTAACCCATTTCTCTGGTGATGGTACCATAAGGAAGCTTTCTTTTACCTGTGTCACAGCACTAGCAAGTGTGTTTTGCTTGCATAGCTCTGCCAGTCATAGACAACATATTACAGCACTTCAAAGGTGTGAATAAAACTCATGTTGAGAAGTCTTTGGCTTTTATTCTCAATAGTATTGGACAGTTACTCCTACCATTAGACTGCATACTTCCAGATAAGTAGATCAGTCACTCACAGTTACCAGAAAGAAAAGTTGCATGCAGAAGGGTGAAGTGCTATGTAAATTGACCTGACATGGCCAGAATTCTTGCATTCGTTTAAAAGAAAATGTTTGGCAGATCGTTAAGGTCTTAATGACTGCTTTTTAAAGTGTAATTTGTTTAGAAGTAAAACTGACACCACCCGTTTTGGCAACACAGCCCAGAAAAAAAAAAACAAAAAATTAATGTGAAAAATTCGTGTTCACTTTGCAGAGTGTAGCTTGAGGTAGCGTTTATGAAAGTTGAAAGGTTAGCAAATCAGAGTGAGAAGGGTCAGACTTTCATAATAAAATTCACACAACAGATACAAACATTTAACAGGAAATGGCAGAGTTGAAGGTGTATTTCTTCTCATGAAGAAAAAAAATCAGTTTCTCCTTTTAAAAGCTGTTGTCTTCTGATAATGTTTGCTTCAGCCTTGTCTTCCAGAGTAATTTCCTCTGATTCCTCTCACCCTCCAAAATAAAAGTGAAGAGGAAACTAAACATAAAAAGTTCCCAGTCCAAACCATTAGCTGTTGTGATGCTGAGATGGTGGGATCTAATTCTCAAACCACTGGCATCTTGGAATATTTTGTGTTGTTTTGTCAACAGTGACTCAGCCATGTTGCACATAAACTGTCTTTGTTACTCCTTTTTGCTTAGTTGTATTAATACACTGCTATTCACTTAAATATATTGTAAATTACAAGGGCTATAATAGGGAGAATATCACTGCTAAGCAGCATGTTTTCTGCAGTTACCTGGCTTAATCCAGCAAAGTTCACATTATATAAAGATTAGTTCCTTACTACCCAGGGATTCAGGCATCATAATGAATGCTTTCATTACCACTATATGACTCCAGAGGCTAAAAATAATCCTTTCCTCCTGGACCCTCCCTCCTCCCTACAACATACATCACGGGAGAGGCAACTCCAGAAATACTTCAAGTGACTCAGAAGTGTAATTGCTGGGAAGAGAAGTTATTTCTGAACAGATAGGAAACGTTGCATTGAAATGTCTAGCATTTCTGTCTGTCTGACTCTCTCCTGCTGGTAAAATACCAGTGTCTGTGATACATGCAAAACCTTGATGTAGTCAGATCAGAAACATTTTATTCTTCAAGCACTACGGGATTTCTACCCTTCTTACCAATAGCTACTCTCTTTTTTTCTTTTTTTAACACTTTAATGTTGAGCTTAATTGCATTGCTGTATCATGGTTTACTCCTAACAACAGTTACAGTAGCTCCTGTAATGTGTTTCCTTACACAGTCTGTGGGTTACTTCCAGTACCTATTTTATTGGAGACAGGGGGGTCACTAGCAGAATGTGATGCTTGATCTTGCAAACTTGTCCCCCAGAGTTGTCAGGAATCTTGCAGAGAACAGCCTGTAAGACCAAGAGCTAAGGCATGTAGTTATATTATTTTTTCAAAGAGAGAAGTTATGACTCTTCATTCTCAAGTTGACCTGTAGTTTAAAGTGAAAAGAAGTTTCATCATGAAGTGTGTTTCTGTGGGGTATCTTTTGTTGTTTTAATTTCTAGGGTGAAATAGTTAAGAAGTATACTCAGCTCAACCCTAAAACTTATGAAGACAGGCTAGAATTGATTCTAAAGATGTGTGTGGAGGCTGCATCAGAGGCGGTAAATGTGAACTGCAGAATTTTGGGAGTGGGTAAGTTAACAAACACTAACTTTGTCTTTTCATCCAAGTTTTTCAACACGAAATGAAATTGCTACTGATTAATTTAAAACACCTTCCTGAAACAGATTTTGTCTATTTTAAGCTCTTAAATTACAGTCTTCACACAAAAACTTTTTTAAATGTCTGTGAAAATGAGAGGCTGACTGCAAAGACTGAAGTTGTTCCAGTCTGTAACAGCCATGAAAGCAATCTGCTAAATTGTATCTAAACTGTATCTAAAATGTGTGATGTATAGACTTCGTGTAGATTTTCTCTGCAGTCTCACAATTGCGAATCAGATATTTAGTGTATATTCAAAAGCTCTTGAAACAATTGCAGCTGAATCCTCTACTGTCTGTGAGCCTTTCCTCATGGCCAGGATCAGCTGCAGCAGAAGTCTCAGTTGCATAAGGGCAGACTAAAAAGGATGAAACCTTAGATTAAATCTGCAGCTAATATAGACAAAAGCAGATTTTCTGTTGATTTCAGGTTTACTTACACTGTAGTAGAGTTCCAAGTTAAACTGTGTTTTTATACCAGGCAGGAATTCCTCAGTTTAATGATGATGGGAGCTTTGGTCTTAGATAATACTACAGTATATTGATGTGACCATGATTTTTAAAAAGGACATAAAAGCTTCATTTTAACTAAGAAATGCTCCAAAAGAAAAGTAGTTTGCTCCAGACAAAAACTTGCCTGAATCACACGTTATGAAGAAAAGTTAATTTGAACTTCTGTTAAAAGTAGTTTTTGAAAACAATGTTAAGTACACAAAGCCATAAGAAGAAGTATGTCAGCCTTTCAAATCAAATCCTCCAGATTACCTGGTAAGGGGAGAAGTAATAACCACTGGAAATGAATTAGGAGGAAGAGCTACTAGCAGAAAGCAGTGAAAAAAAAAAGTGTTTTCCTCCTTTTAGTCCTAAAAACTGCTGTCTGCACTCAGAATACTGTCTACATGAGCATAACTTTGATTGAAGAACTCCCACTAATACAAAACAGGTTCGCAGAGTGATTAAGAAGGACTCTGGAAAAAACATAATTTTCAACATCTTTTTGTCATGATTATCAAATAAGTTTAGATTGCAACAGCTCTGCAGTAAGTTTGAATTTTGTTATATTTGTTGGGTTAGTTTTTTTCCACTCAAATCATTTATATTAAAAACAGCTTTCCGAAAATGGGGAGAAATTAAAGACTGTCAGGTGAAAGAAACTAGCAGCTGTTACTGATGTTTTGGGGTTTTCTTGTTGGTTTGTTCTTTGGTTTGTTTTTTTTTTTTTCTTTTATAAACCAAAGGAAACCCAGGTCTATACACAAATGATACAAGTACTTAGGAGAGCTGTATCTTTATATATATCTAATATAGCTTTATCTGCTGTATTAGGCAGTATTTAAGGTACCTTTCTGGAGGTGGTAGTAGAGAAAAGGATGAAGAGATAACTTCTGCTAATTTCTGTAGCTGTTTACATCAATTGTTTACATCAGTTACAGAATCATAGCATTTAGACATGTTCTACTAAGCTACTGCTGAGTTAGCAACCAAGTATTAAATGTTTTGTTGTAATAAGCATTTGGTTCTCAAAATCCTAGGGAGACCTTCACAGATTGATATTGGGAATGTCATTTCTTTTAGGTGCTTGCTGGCAAGTTCTCAGATGGTTTGCTCTTTACAAAGTGAGATTTTTTGGGAGGGTAGGACCCCCCCCCAAAGCTTTAATATTCAGTTCAGATGCTTGTCCTGTTGCATTTGTGGCTGCTTTCTATTACAGTATTAACCTTGGGACTCTTTTTTTTTTTCCTGAACATTTTTAGATAAGGGACACAATTATATAACCTCTGTACAAGAATAATACATAAAATGTTCAAAGTTTGTTGTCCAGAGCTAAATACCTCCATAATAGAGTGGCTTTTTCAAAGGTCCTGAAAGAGTCCATTAACTTTGGAAGCATCTCCAGCTAGAGAAAGCTGGTTTGGCTAATAATGCCTATTATTAACCATTATTCTGTTCAGTACAGTACTGGAAAGCATTGTATTTTTTAAGCAGAAATCACTACTCCAAGTCCAGCAATTATTTTTAGTCATTCTAAATCTTGAGATTTACAGGAAATTTAGCGGACAACTCTACTGTTCCAGGGTTTGAACAATTTATTTTGTATAGTTTTTGTTTGTCTTTCATACTTGACTAAAAAGAAACACAAGTATTAAAGTGATTTGCTGCAATCTTGCCTGAAGTAGGAGCATTAACTCTCTGACTAGCACTAACCATTACCCATCTAGTTAGTCTTAAGATAATGGGTGCATTGTGATTAGAGCAGTGGAGTTCTACGAATTATCTTTTATGTGTGAGAAATTGCACTGACTTAGAAATTTTTATTTTCACAATCTGCTTCAAAGCCAGGTATTAGAAAAACAAATAATTGTCATTGCAAAGAGAAAAACAAATATTTATTTAAGTATAACAGACTTAATTTTTGTATCTGGTATTTCTGGGACTTAGGTATTTCCACAGGTGGACGGGTAAACCCCCGAGAAGGAATTGTGCTCCACTCTACAAAACTCATTCAGGAGTGGAGCTCTGTGGATCTCAGAACTCCAATATCTGATGCTCTGCACCTGCCAGTCTGGGTGGACAATGATGGAAACTGTGCTGCTCTAGCAGAGAGGAAATTTGGTCATGGAAAAGGAATAGAAAATTTTGTAACACTCATTACTGGTACAGGTGGGTATACTGTAAAAGCACAAACACCATCACTGTGCCAGGAAAATATTAGGTTGTTAATATTAGGTTTAATATTTTTTTTTGCCACTGTATCTATTTATTTCTTTTAGGCTACCTTTTAATAGATTCAGGCAAGTGAAACCTTTTGCATAGTATAAGCTTCTTGATAAAAGAAGTTCTGGTGATACAGCTATGCAGGCTAACCATTTTTTCAAAATCAGAGAAATCTGAGCAACCTTAGCTGGAATAACTTCGATTTTTTTCAGTTTTATAGCTTAATTCTCTTCCAGCTGCAGGTACACAAGTCAGTACACAAGTCAGCTCAGGATGTATATATAGAAGATGACGAACTGAGTATGAGATATGCTTATTATAGCTCAAATGCAAATGTGAGGTGACTTTTCTTATTTTTAAGCATATGAATCCCCACACATGGTTTGGGAAGGGGCAGCAGAGGATTGCCGATTTAAGAGTCCTGGCTTTTAGCACACAGGTTTAGCTGTCTAAATACAGCATTAAAACATCTCTGAAATACAAAGTTGTAAAGTTGGTTTTGTGCATAAAAAGTATGACTCGCAAGCTTAAAAAGTTGTCAGTACCATCCATACGCTTCTTAAGAAAGGAGCAGCTTTATATAACCATTCTGATATCCATGTGAATAGGATGGAGCTGTAAGTGTGGTTATTAGAGTTGTCAAACAGAGAAGAGTTCTTCAATAACTGTAATTTTCCGTTTCCAGTGCAGAAGACCACTGATGCACATATTTTACGTTGTGTGTATTAGAATAAGCAAATGTCAATGTACTGCAGAATTGGGAACTTTAAAACCTGTTTGATTTTTTTTTTTTCCATAATCTTTGCAGGAATTGGAGGTGGAATCATTCATCAACACGAATTGATCCATGGCAGTTCTTTCTGTGCTGCTGAACTCGGGCATATTGTTGTATCTTTAGATGGACCAGAGTGCCTGTGTGGTAGCCAAGGATGTATAGAAGCATATGCCTCTGGAATAGCATTACAGAGAGAAGCTAAGAAACTGCACGATGGTATCTATGTACTTTATTTTTGAAAATGTGATTGCTGAATTTCAGCATAGGAAGACATTTGCAAAGATTAAGGGAAAAAAGACTTGCCATCTTTTTCTAGGAGTACAGTCAACCAGACAGGGTTCCTCTGTATGGCCACCCAGGAGCCACCACAACCTGCATACCACAATGCAGTCCTTTTTCAGTGATGGCAACACCCAGGCAAGCCACATTTAGAACCACTGTCTCAAAGTTAACAGAAGCAAGTTGTAGACTTCAGTCTCTCCTTTTTAAGCATGCTGTAAGGTAATCTGACAGGCATTCTGTGAGGTTTGGTTTCACAGTGATTGTCCTTCAGCAATGGCTTCTCAGTCTTTAAGTTTGAGAACATTTATATTTTATTTTATTAAGTTTTGGGGATGACAAGACTAGTGAAATACCATAATCTAACTGTTTGAGTTTGATGCCCTGCTTCTGCAAGTAGTTCCCTGACTAATACGGCTATGCCAACTTCAGCTAAACTCAGGATTGGACAGATTGGTGAGGATTCAGACTTCAGTATGCAAGTAAAAGAGATGTAAAGATCTTTACTTAAGATGTAAAGATCTTAAGTGCTTTTTTGTCACCCTCCACTGCTTGACTTAACACATCATCATGTTTTTCTCTTGGCTTTTTCTTGTCTTCAAACAGAGGATCTGCTTTTAGTAGAAGGAATGTCAATGAAGAAGGAGGAGGTTGTTAGTGCTGCACATCTCATTCAAGCAGCTAAGCTGGGGAACTCGAAAGCAGACAGCATTCTCAGAACAGGTGAGAACACAGCCCAAAGGGTGGAACCTTCTCTCCATATTTTCAGGAATATGGAAATGGTAATGAACTGTAACACTACAAACACAACTGTACATGTTGAGGACCTTGCTATATAAAAATTACTAATGGCAGTGAAATGTTAAATATAAATATTGAAGAAATTGTGAGCAGAAGTGTATATTAAAAGTCTCTTCAAATAGAAGATGAAAAGTTTCTGCAAAGATCAACATACTTATATTGGAAAATATGAGGACATTTCTTTGTAGGGAAGTGAATGGCTAGTCTGAGCAAGCAAAGGCAATTTACATACTACTTTGCATGGGATAGCTTGCTGTTTTACTAGCTTTAAACACAAGCCTCTTCGTCATACATAGCTGATAGCACTAAGATGGTAATACTTTCCTATTTTCTCTTAGCTTACAAGTGTGGTAATGATTTGCTTTGTCTTTCACATCCATATGATTGGATAATGCATTATTATGCAATAAGGTTGCCTTTTTTATCTTTTGAAAGAAAAATTAATGGCAAACTCATATTGTCTGATAATGTAAGGTCAAAACTAACTGCCATATGAAATAGAACACTACCCTGACAGTGTCATTTGGTGCTAACAGACCTGTTTCAACTACTGGTGCCTGGACTGCTTTGAGTATTCTACTCAATTTCTCTTTTTATGTTTTCAGCTGGGACAGCATTAGGCCTTGGAGTTGTGAACATTCTGCACACCATGAACCCATCTCTTGTGATCCTTTCTGGAGTTCTAGCTAGCCACTATGTTAATGCTGTCAAAGATGTGATAAATCAACAGGCTTTGTCGTCTGTTAAAACTGTGGATGTGGTGGTCTCAAATCTAGCAGATCCTGCTCTTCTTGGAGCTGCTAGCCTGGTACTGGATTATACTACACGTAGAATATACTAGGTACCTGGAAGAATGACAGAAATGGTTTATTCAGATTCCTAATGGGTGGAGGGAATACTTTGCCCCAATTTTTCCTTTGACGAGAGCAGCTACTGACTCAGAATAGTGTTCTGAATAGATAGTGATTACTTCAGCATTTCCTATTTGAGGTATTACCTTTTTGTATTTTGCCTAAAGTTTATCTGACTTCATAGGAACTCATGTGCAATTCTGTTGTTTTTAATCTTAAACCCTCTCTGGGGTAAGACCTTATATTACTTTTAAGTGTAGCTGAATTATTTATGAGAGTATCTTGATGTATGGTGGGGAATGTCGGTATGGTGTGTCTAACTATAACTGACACTTGGGGATCCATATCTCATTTTCCACCTATGTGAAATGAGAAGTCTAAAATGTGATGAGCTTTTTGGTTTTCAAGCTTCCACTCACAAAGTAAACACAATGTAATCACCAATAGCAGGTAATAATTTCAGCAGTGGGTGGAAACAAGGAAAGTTGCCTCTACAATCAGAAAAGCTGCATCCTGAAATTGCGGTTCATTAAGGACTTGGTGGAGGCAGTTATTTATTTTTATTACATCTTTTTTAGAGGGCAGAGTCCCATTTTGGAGGCTTTGCACATGAAGGAAAATGACCATGGTCTAGTGAGCTTACAGCCTGCAGAGCAGTCCAACCACACTGACCAGTGTAGCGATGAGCATCTTTGTCCTCTGGCAATGGCCAGCAGTAAATTCTTTGAATTTTATTGTTTAGGATTTCCTCAAGGGACTTACTTACTTAGCCTACTACTTTGCCAAATGAGGAGAGAGGGTACTTTTTATTCTCTGGCAGCCTGTTAGCTGGATTTCAGCTATGTTGCACATCTGATCATAAAGACTCTACCTTTCAAGAAAACTCTTCCACTGTAGAGTGACACAGTGTCCCTCCTCAGCAGCCCCGGTGACTGCAGGTACACTGTTCTTGTCCTGCATTCACCATCAGCTCACAGGATGACAAGTCAAATCTGAGCCTCATCCTCTGCTTCAAGATACTGGGAAGCCTGGGAGCAAAGTTTCTGAAATGCCAGTGAAGGTTTGCCGAGGTAAACCACAATCCTTCTTGATGCATGGATCTATCTTTATTCAACTGCTTTTCAGTACACTTCCAAGATACTGTAGTAATAACTAATTGACACAAGGAGAAATTGAAAAACAGACCCATCTAGCTAATCAGCCATCCCAGAAAGAAGGTACCTGTGGAGGAATGGTCACAAGACCGTCCATCCTCTGCACTGGATTTAATGGCCTGTTTTGATGTCTGACTCAGCCGCTAATGATATTCTCAGAAGCTAGTACTAGTACTTCAAGGGAATTAGAAAGGGCTATTTCCACATTCAGACTTCTTCTCCAACCATAATGAACCAGTTTTCTGTAACCGTTGCCCGCTGCTACACAATAATCTTGGCCTGAATAGCTGTTAGTGTAGTAAACAACTCCACTGACTAATTCTGGGATATAGTCTACACAAGTTGCCTTCATTTCATCCTCTCTTACAAAGGAATGATTACTGAGATCTCACACTTCACAGCGGATTTTAGAACCACGACATCTCCTTGATGTTTCCAGGAATAACAGTGCAGCCTCTATACCGTAGTTCTTCTCAGAATCAGTAAATACTGGCTCTTAACCATTTGCAAAGTTGTAGTAGGCTTTGTGGCACCAGGGGTTCTTACTTCCTTTCCCCCTCTGTCTTGGTTTACTTGGTGATTCCCACTGACTTCAGTACCAGAGTGGTAGCTCCTCAAGTGGGTCAAGGAGAAATAGCCTCTAGCTTCGCAAGTAATCCTGAATAAAAGTGGGACCAGGCTTTTGCTTTCCAGTCCTCCTGAAGTTCTTTATTTTTGGTATCTTGACCTCAGATATGTTTTTCCTTGGAAGGTGAAGGGAGGGTGCAGGCACAAAGAGACTAAAACACATTGGAAATGTTTTTCTGTAAACACCTTTAATGTTTTGTGTTGTTAAGAAAATGGTTCTTCATATGCATTTGAAAATGTTTGTGTTTGTCAACTGGACAAGAAGCTGCTGCTTAAGTGCACGTGGTGCAGAAGTCCTTGAAGTTTTCCCTGAGAAGGTTGTGGGTTTATAAAATTGGAAAGAATTAAAGAATCATATTTAATAGCATAATAGTGCTTTTACTTGGTTTTCCTTCCTTCCTTGTTCAGAAACCTCCTTTACACTTCAGGGGCTTTATTGTGGACCACAGGTTTTGAGGACATGAGGTCCTAATGGTACCTATCCAGCCCCAGGGGGAGTGAACATCAGGTGCTCACAGAACATCTGCAGCACTCTGTGATCTCTGTTCACTTGTTGCTGGCACTGTCTCCTTTGGAACAGCCCATACCATGGAAGTTATGACTCCAGTGAGGATAAATCTTTACATCCATTTCTAGGAGGGAAGAGGGGGAGTAAAAACAGAAGACAACAGCCAAAATCTCTTTTCCAGCTGTTACCAGCATTTCAGAACCTAAAGCTGCATTTGTGTTCTCATTACCTGCCTTGGCAGCATCTGCTGATCCTGTCTTTTGTAGGAGGAGGTTAGTTTTTGCAGGCAGTATCCTAACTGCTGAAGCCTTGGCAAGAGTGCCACTGTCCAGCCCTTAAAACAACTGCGTAGCACACTCGAGAGCTTGGGCAGGGGGAGATTCCTCATGGACGTGCATGTTTATAATCAGCATTGCATGAGCAAGCACTAGCAGAGTGCCAAAAGGTTAGAGAGGGACTTGATATTGTACTGTAGCTTGTAATCCACGTAACCAGTATAAGAAACCTCATTGCTCATTATCCTTGTATCTGGTGGAACACAACTGTTCTACTCAAAGACAGCTCTGCCCAAGCACAGAAATGCAAACAGCATGGACTTGGGACCATAAGGAGCCCACTTCAATTTTGTTAGCTATCTTTTTACAGATCATTGCTGATGCTTTGCAAGCCACATAGCAAATTAGTACCACATCATCTTTTTGGTCTGAGCAGCAAGATTAGTTATTCAATATTCTGAGTCTCAGATCTGCCATCTAGACATGCAGAATTAACAAATGCCTCAGCCTTCTGTTGTTTTTGAAGCACTTCCTCCATTTGAGTGTATCAAACACGGACATATTGCCAATGGTGGCAATATCAAGTTTGTATCACAAAAATATATCACACAAGTAAGGTAAAGATGGAGTTCGTGCTCCAGTCTGCATCAGTGAAATCTAGTCACTATGTCCCTCTGAAATGCTGTGGAGAACTCACTGGCACTGGTAAAGGTGAGACACCTGGGCTGTATGTACACCCCTCGAAGTATTCCAGATAGCTGTTTGGAAAGTGGTTTCTCAGGGGCACATCAGAACTAGTGGCTTTCGCAGCTGACATGCTGGAGTTACATCTTTAGCACGGCTGTTTAGTCAGGCACCAAGCTATGTTCGTTTCATAACCTGAAAGCAGATGCTTTGACTGTGGGCACACTGTGTTCAGTAACAACTAAACATGCTCATGAGATTCTGAAGAACACACACAAAAGTTTTTCTTAGGCGTTGTGTAAGTTTTTTCTTAAGCCTTGCTGAAGTTTGCACATATAATTGCCGCATTTCTGGGCTGGTTTATTTGGCAAATTCACACAACACAGGATCAAATCATGTACTTAGCTGTGGTGCCAAAACCACCTGCTGCTCATACACCGCAGTTTGGTACAAAATCAGATGAAGGTGCCTGCTGTTTCAGACTGAGCAAGGTAATGAGACAAGTAATACCAACGGTTCTTTCTGCTGCTTTCATAACTGAGGGAAGCTTTTGGGTTCACACAGGTATCAGTTGAACCCTTAACTAATCACAGACCATTGTTAGGCTGTTGCCACTCACTGAACAAAGCTTTGCATGCTGGAAAGCACACATTTTTCTGTGTTAAGTTTAAAAAGAGGTAACTTGTTTCCACACCACTTTTGCCTTGCTGTTAGTATTAGACCACTACTGCTGTAAGTCTGTACCTGTAGGTGTTCTGAATACTGGGCCTTCCAGATTTCTCTTCCATGAAGCACAGAATGTGCATTTAAAATTTCTGTGACAAGAAGTGTACACAGACTGCATTTAATGTAAAATTTTGAAGAAATATCCTGATTTTTTTTTTTTTTTTACCAAAAGTCACTATATTTTTCATTTGAATTTCACAGTCCCGTGATAAACATGGATACAGCACTTTTTAAAAAGCTACTAAGATTTTACCTCATCCATAGCTCACGGCTCAAGCACAGTGAATTTTCTGCACATGGCAACACAGGAATCGCCCGTCACTGTCAGTGAAACTTGCAATACTGATGCAAGGCGCAGCACTCCTTTTGAACAGTGCTGAGCAGCCCTTACTTTCTCGGAGTACAACATGCCAAGCATTCAAACGGAGCATTCCCTACCAGTCATACCACTAGGGGCTGGGATGTCAGCAACATCTAAGGATCCTGCAGCCCCAGCCGCGGTACCAGCCAGTGCCACAGTGTGCTGCTGCAGCACAACCCTCCTGTACAGAACACGTCCACAGGTCAGTGACTAACGGAGGCATTCTCTTCTCAAAGGCAGCAGACACCCACCCGCTCCATTCTAAAATACAAGTCAGCGAACTATACATTTCCCTCTTCACCAGCTGCTCAGAAAAAAGCATCAGCAAGAAACAGGCAAGCCATAGCATGCTGGGTTATGGATACTTTAAAAGTGTTGCCCATGTTCCTCACGCTCCTCACGCTCAGAGGATGAAGATGCAGCACTACCATCTTCAGGCTCCACGACCTTCTTTCTCCTCATCCCCCCCGTTCTCTACATTATCACTTCACACTGGCTTGCTGCTGGCTGCCATCCCATCACAAGCTAAACAAAGCGAGTTCTATACCAGGATGTATTCAGGAGTCTGAAGCTTCTCTCTCAGTGTTGCATGAGATCATGGCGCATGTGCAGCAGGGGTTTGTTTGAAGGATAGGAACAGTATAGGGTTTTCTTCCAGATTCCACTGACTGACACTGACTCAGTTTTCTGCATCAGCTACACACTATGGAGACAAGCAGCAAGAGTGGGAAGTTAAGGCCAGGACAGAGAGGTGAGTATGCTCAGCTAGGCCAGAGGTAGCACAGAATTGTCACATGAAGTCACAGTGCCACAGATGCTGCCCCGGGAGGAAACAAATCAGTGTTCAGAAGCACAGACAAGGTCTGGGATTTGCCCAAATAAAGCTCAGTATTCTTTCACACAGTGTCACAAGGTCTGAGTACCTAAAATCTCAGACACAGAAGGTCTGAGCAGAGCACTAGTGAGGCGACACTACTGGTGAGGCCACATATGGAGTGCTGGGTGCGGCTCTGGGCTTCCCAGTACAAAGACATGGACACACTGGGGAGAGTCCAACAAAGGGCCGCAAAGATGACAAAAGGGACAGAAGTGTCTCTCCTGTGAGAACAGGCTGACAGAGCTGAGATGTTCAGCCTGGAGAAGAAAAGGCTCCAGGGGATCTCATCAGTGCATACAAATAGGGAGGCTGCAAAGAGGACAGAGCTGGACTCTGTTCAGTGGTGCCCAGTGACAGCACCAGAGGCAATGGGCACAGACTGAAACACAGGAGGCTCCACTTCAACACGAGCAAACGCTTCCTCACAGTGTGAGTGTGACTGAGCACTGGCACAGGTTGCCCACAGAGGTGTTGGAGTCTGCCCCCTTGCAGACCTTCAAAAGCTGCCTGGACATGGTCCTGGGCACACAGCTCTAAATGGTGGCACTGCTTGAGCAGAGAGGGTTGGGCCAGATGACCGACAAGGCCCTTCCGACCTCAGCTTGTCTGTGATTATGTAACAGCACCGATACAGGAGGTAAGAAGACAGTGAGCTAGCACACGTGAATGTAAAATTAAAGCAGAGAGAAAAATCTACAAAATCTCAGCACGAGAGCTAGAGGAGATAACCAAAACCCACAGAGCTGCTTGTGAATTGTTCCAGCTAGATGGTGTACACAAAACAACCTGCACAGTTAGCTCCTGCAAACCCAGCTGCTTTAACTTCTGTAACATTGCTTTGCCCTTGAACTTGAGAGTCTGCCCATTCTCCTGGACTGCCGCTCCAAACCATGCCTTTGGCAAGATAAAATGTCCTTGAGGACAGTGTGGTGATTAGTAAGTTCCACAACTCTGTGCAGGAACCCCTCAAGTGGTGATCTCTCAAATTCCAGTAAATTCAAATTAACAGTTTAAACACTGTATATGTAATGCAGGGGACTTTATTTAATTACTAATTCATTTTTGAGGCCTTTGCGGAATTTGGGGGTGAGCAGAAAAAAGGACGTTCTCAGTCCAGGTGAAGGCTAGCACCAAGTACCAGTATTCCACGTACTTGCTCTGTGCTTCAGTCCTGTTAAACTTACCGGTGGTATCCCTGTGAAGTTCAGAAAAAAATTTCCTGCTTTAATCTTCCACAGAATTCAGCCTCCAGGCCTGTGGTCTACTGTCATTTTCACCACCACTCATCAATAGCTTGTGAATACACATGCAAACACAAGCTTGTCGCTCACAGACATGAACAACAGCAACGTACAACTTAACTGTTGAAGCCCAAGTGGCAACCATGTATTCAGCACCTCACCCACCGAAGGGACAGGGCTGCTGCATAGCACGTCCCTGAATGTTTGCAAGTTTTAATCTGCATCTGCAGCCCTCTTCAAACTGCCTGGACTAACCTTCACAAAGGGTATTGCAGCACTTCTGTTACACATCAGAGAGGCTACCATGTCTTTGATTAAAATGGTGAAATAACCATAGAATCACTTAGGTTGGAAAAGACCTTTAAGATCAAGTACAGCCATGCATCTAACACTGCCAAGTCCATTAAAACATTCCACTAAGCGTCATGTCTACACACCTTCTAAATACCTGCAGGAACAGTGATTCAATCAGTGCCCTGGGCAGCCTGTTCCAGTGACTGACCACCCTTTCAGGGAAGAAATTGTTCCTAATATCCAGTCTGAACCTCCCCTGGCGCAGCTTAAGGCCGTTTCCTCTTGTCCTATCCCTTGTTCCTTGGGAGCAGAGACCAGCCACCTCCTGGCTCCATCCTCCTTCCAGGTAGTTGTAGAGAGCGATAAGGTCCCCCCTGAGCCTTCTCTTCTCCAGACTAAACCCCCCAGGTCCCTCAGCCATTCCTCATCACACTTGTGCTCCAGGCCCTTCACCAGCTCCGTTGCCCTTCTCTGGACCCGCTCCAGCACCTCAATGCCTCTCTTGCAGTGAGGGGCCCAGAACTGAACACAGGATTCGAGGTGCAGCCTCACCAGTGCCCAGTGCAGGGGGATGATCACTGCCCTGGCCCTGCTGGCCACACTAGTGCTGATACAGGTTGGTGCTACAGGCCAGGATGCCATTGGCCTTCTGGGCTGCCTGGGCACAAGCTGGCTCATGTTCAGCTCCATCAGTCAGCACCCCCATGTCCTTTTCTGCCAAGCAGCTTTTCAGCCACTCTATCCCAAGCATTGCTTAGGGTTGTTGTGGACAAAGTGCAGAACCTGGCACTTTGCCTTGTTGAACCTCACACCTTTGTGTAATCCAGCCTGTCCAGATCCCTCTGCAGAGCCTTCCTACACTCCAGCTGATCAACACTCCTGCCCAATTTGGTGTCATCCACAAATATACCAAGGGTGCACTCGATCCCCTCATCCAGATCATCAGTGAACTGAACAACACCAGCCACAGTACTGAGCCCTGAGGGACACCACTAGTGTCCAGTCACCGACTAAATGTGATGCCATTTACCACCACTAATACAATGTATGAGACTGAACACACCAGTCTTACAAGATAAGCAGCTAAGGCGAGTCTTACCAGAGCAAGGCTAGAACACAGCCCCTGTGAATGCTGGGTGATATTAGAGCCAAGGAAGCAGCAGAACAGATTGTCTGGATCAGTTTGTTTCAAAATTTAACCACCTTGGCAGACAGGGCTCCGAGCCAGTAGATGAGGAATAGTAAGGTCAAGTCTTCCCTTCTCTCACTCTCCAAATCTCCAGTCCACCACCTTAGTGGGAGAAAGTGTCTGCAAGAGTCAGTAAGGACAAGGACACAGTTCAGAAACACCCAGACAGCCTCTGCACGGCAGGACTTTGCGTATGAAGCCAGCACTGGGCATATGACAGAAAAAAAACATGCAGTATAATGTTAAAGGCTTTAACTGTGCAGTGCCCTGTACTGCATTTCCAGCTTAAGATGTGCAGCTGGAGTGACAGCAGGAAACTACACAGGATTGCTTACCTGAAGACGACAGTATCCTCAGTTCCACTACAAATGAGATAAGCTCCTTAACCAGCCTCCTGCTCCTGTTTCTTACAGCTTACATCTTGGGCGATAAACTGGATGGAGAAGCAGTTTTTAAACTAAAGCTCTCAAGAGCTTTAGGAAAGCTTATAAAGACAAGCAGGACATCCTCCCAGAGACGAGGAACATCACTGGCTGGACAGTCAGCAGCAAGGTGAAATCAGCACCAACTGAAATAAAGGTCTACACATACTCAATTCAAACACCCCCTGTCGAAAGGGAGCAGATCTTAATTCATCCAAAGTCAACACATTTTGCTGTTTAACAGATCTTTAATATCAGTAATGTGGGAAGTGACATCTCTGTGCACAACAGCACAGAGACTAGTTTTGGAGATTCTCCCATTTCAGACACAGAAAGGAAACACGAGTCAAAACATGCAATCGAACAATGATCAGCTCTAGATACATCATGATGTTTGGTCCAAAAAATTAAAAAAAAAAAAAATAAATTTTGAAACAGTTAATCCAATTACTGCAAACATAGCTTCTCTGAGTAAGGTTAGGATATTGCATCTGTAAGTGTTTTCATCACGCTCTCCTTCAGCGAACCAGCGGAGCCTGCTTGAGTGAGATGAGGACTGAACGCATGCGGGACACATCTTTTGCCTGCTTACTAGACTTGGGATTAAAGTCACAGAGCTGAGCCACACGTTCCCACTCAGTGCCCGGAAAAATGTCTTCTGCATCATTCACAAAGGCTTCTTCAGCTGCCCTAAAAGCAATGCAATGCACCTTGTGTTAATGCCCAGCACAGAAGGCACTCCTTCCCTCTTACAGGATGCAGTTTCAGCACGTTTCATAAGAAATGTGACCTGGCAGCTGCTGGTGGACATAATGGCCACTTAAGCTCCCACTGCCCCAACCCTGGAGATGAAAGTATGCTGCAGTAGTGTGCTATGCACAAGCAGAGATTGCTGTGTAAAATGTTGGAATACAGGTGTTTGGTTCTAAGAACTGTTACTGAGTCACCACACAATCTGCCAGGCAGTAAGGTACCCCTATGTAGGCATTTTATTTATAGAGAAACACCCAAGTCTTAGCTAGTTAAGCCTTTGCCATCTGACAGCTTACATTGGACACTAGTCAAATGGAAATTTACAACTCCCTGCAAGCAAAAATAGTTTCCATTTGAGGGGTTTACATCAGCCCCAAGACCTACTGGCTATCATAAAACTATCTGCTGATGACTCGCAGTGCTGTAGCAAAGCAGCATTAATCAAAAGGAATTTACGAATTAAGTTCCATGCTTGTGGATGTTACAGACTAATACATATCTTAGCAAAGGGCATGACTCACTGAGGTCAGCCCACAGGAGCTCCCATCCTAAGAAGACTCTAAAGAGGCTTTGTACATTACATCCAGGTTAGTACCAGTGGCTTCCCAGCTGTCTCCTTTTGTCATTGCTATGCTGCCAACAGCATTGCCTCAATGCAGGGATAACACTCCAGCATCGAGTTTACATGATCTCCAGGGCCCTGTCAGTTGTCTAAGTGCAAGAGCAGTAAAGCATCAAGAGATCAAACCAAATCCATCTACTCCAACAAGCAGTACAGAGAAAGCAGTGAAGATGACGCTCCCATGAGCACTATTCACAGGGATGAGGAGGTTACAGACACCACTGAAGACAAGGGTCACTACGACACCGCTATTTTATGTGACATGACACTTAGGGGGCAGCGAAGATTTTTTTTACTTAACTGTTCTAGGCTGTAGCAAGGATGATTTATGTTTGTGCTTAAAGGTGAAGAGAAGAAAAGAAACAAGGAGAGAAAGTTTAAGTCAGATATAGAAAATGAGAATGAGTTTAATGCAGATGATCAGCTGGCTGAACATGCACCAGTAGCTTAGCCTACATTCAGGAAATAGGCTGCCTGTTTTATTATGCAGCACTCTCACTGCACAATTGCATGGGATATACGAAAATAAGGGGTTTATTGGGAAAAACATATATCAAAATCAGCTCCAGGAGGATTCAGAAAAGTCAAACACCACCTGTAAATCCATCATTTCACAAGTCTTGGTTTACATTCAGCAACAGTTAGGTAATGAATTCCACACTGAACCATCAATACTGGTGCACTCAAAGCCACACCATGGTTCACCAATACACCTTTTAAAGGTGCCACCTTAGAATCTGTGACATGGCTATCTTTTAATTCAAGTCTACAAACTAAGAGAATAAATTAAAACAAGCCAATGAACACTGCTATCTTTCCATCCCACAGAACCTAGCACAGTCACAGCTGCATTCCCATTGAGACATTAGGCTGGCAAAATGCCTACAGAGCTGCTCCTAAACATTCTCCCAGCAGCTATCACTGATTTTCAAATAGCACCTGCTCGTACTTTTCATCTGCTCTCTCACAGCAGCCTATTCCTATATGCACATACCTCTTCTACTCCGATTTATGGCATGTGATTCCTTTCTACCTTCCTTGGCTTATGGAGCTTTATGTGCAAGTACGGCTTGAATGTTTTCCTGATTATGTAGACAATGAGCACAGATGGAGCTCAGTGGCTCTTACAAAGAATACAATTAAACATTGTATTGCTTCATGGAAGTTACTAGGGCTAAATAAAGAACCCGTGTGAGACTGCAGATGCTAACCCACGCACCCAGCAAAGCATCTTGTAAGCAGTGTTCACTGGCCTGGAAACAACTGTAAACTCCTACACCTGAAGACTACTGAAGTCATCACCAAAATTCCAGTAGTATGTACACTACATGACTTAATATGAAAGTGCTGTGCAGTGCGCAGACAGGAATACTGCAGATCAGAGCCAGTCCAAAAAGCAAAGGCTGTTTAATGGCTTATACTGCCCTGAAGCATGCAGCAATCACCCTCAGACAGACATTCAGCACTATTTCCAATCATCCTCATTGCCTAGTTGACTAGCAAAACAGAATTAGTAGTTAAGCAACATACACATAACCAATCACGTCAGCGAAGGGTTGTTTGTAGAAAGCTTCATCTGCCACCCTAGGTAGCAAGTAGTCCAACAGGCAGGCAAGCAGGCAGGAGAAAAGAGATAAGGATGAGAAGTAGAGAACAGAGCTGAAGTCAGTTTTAACAACCACTTTAACCTTGTTTCACCAAGACTTACTACAGGAAAGCAGCTACTACAGGGAACATCTCCATTAAGCCCCTGGCTCAGAGGGGCACACAAAAGCTCTGCTACATCCTGCAAGTTGGGACCGGCTAGTTTAGGGCTAGAGTCCCAGGGTCAGTGTTAGGCTGTTTCCAGTGGATGGAACCTACATTATGAGACAGATGTGAATGCCAAACACTCCTGTGCAACACTTGTGGACCCTGCTCTAGAAGGCATATCTGCACTCAAATACCAGCCATAATAAAGCCATGGGGGCATCATAAACTCAGGCCACCAGCTAGAGTAGTGCCAATCCTGTTATCTTTCTTGGCCCAGCCAACAGACTGCACCTCAGCAAATGGATGTGTCAAATCCAGACTTCTATAGGAAGCAGAGTCTACCCAGGGCTCTACTTACCTGCTGTTCATTTTGATAATAAAAATAGCAGTTCAATAAAACAGTTAATCTTGAAGTCTGTGGGTTCCTGAAGTATAAAGCAGCCCTGATGACTACCTGGATAGAGTGACACTAGTAACCCTAGGTCAGAAGTAGAGACCTAAATGTTATTAAGTCAGTACCATCACATTTACCTTCATGTAGCTTTAAGTCCAAATCCCACAGGGAACTTTCTAAGAAAGTAGAAGTGCCTACCACACTAGCAGTCACTAGTTTTTGCCCCAGGGCCCATAATTGCACAATTCAAACCCTACCTAGGCAGAATCAGCATTTAATTCTTCACTAGCAGAACTGAGCCAGGTTATTTTTCAAATGTTTCCAAAAGGAGCAGCCAAAGGTTTTAAGATATCTAATGAAATACTTTGTACCAAAGACTAACTAGAAGGCCACTTCCATGTATTCTACAGACAGCAAGTAAGATTGCTAGTCTCAAGGCAGGTAATTACAATTCCTGTGCAGCTAGAAGTGTGCAAGCAAGTGGGTAGATTAAAACTTTTTCTGGCCACAGTCAAACTTGGTGTCTTAAAGAATCTTCAGTAATTCTGGTTCATGATCATCTTAGTGCTTTCTCTTGATATTCTTGGGACATGTAATCTAGATAAGAAAACCTAAAAAGATAGTCTACTGCTGGAGGCCCATTTCTTAGTAAAAGAGGTTACTTTAATGGTCTGAAGGACTAGTGCCATGGGACATACTAGAACTATTTTCACCCCCCACTGCTTTCATGCCCAGTACCATAATTCTTCAGATGACTGAAGCAATCTTACCTGTTGCTGGCTTTTGTTTTCTGGAGCTTTTCATCTTGTCTTGCATACCACTCCTCCAACTCCTTTACTGCTTTCTCTTTCCATTCTGCTTCCTGTTTTCGTGAGTTTGCATCTGAAAGTTTAAGAATTACTTTGTCAGTCCTGTTTGTTCCCACTGTATCTTGCTAACATCTCAGCTGATGGCTCAGCGTGCGCTCTAGCGCAGACAGTTGCTTGATCTACACAGACAAGGGTTAGGAGACTTCCTGATGTAGGCCCTTAGGTAGGCCCTGAGGACTCTAAATACCATGAATTCAGAGAAATAGCTAAACAGAATGCCTGCACTGCTTAACCAGGACAGTCCACTTCAGTTTAGGATATGCATCTGTAGACTAATACTGGTCCAGCAGGTCTACTGGCCTGCAAACTGCTCATAACCAGGAACAGTCACCTCACTATGCTAGTGCTAGGACAAAGCTCAGAAAAGCCTCTATGCTTAAACAAAGCAAATGAGCCTGGCACTCAGCATGCTCTTGTACCCAGCCATAGGTCAGCACAAGCTCTTCTGCCATAACTAGCTCAGAAGAGGAACAACAGGGCCAGCTCTGTCCAGAATCACACTGGCTCCTCGCTAATCTAAATGGAAAGCATACCAGTTTGCAGGCTCTCAGAAGCTGTCCACAGGCAGGTATCACTGCATTTGACAGCTCTTTAGTTACCAGTCCACTGCTTAGCTGTTAGATTAAGATCTGTGTGACAAGTTACAGCCTCAGTATTACAAAACAAGCAATCTTCATCCTTTGAAAAAAAATGAAAGTGTCTGAAGTATTTATTCACTCTTTTCTGCTGATAAAAGCTGTTCGTTTTCTGTCAGCTTATTTGTAAGTAAAGGGCAGGCCACAAGAACACTCTTAAGGTTCAGAGAGCCACTTGCTTGCTGACTCCTACAATAGTACTAAGTCTGCTCCCTGGAAGACTTATCCAGACCCGCTGCTCAACCTCAAGAATTATGTTATGCTCCCAAGAGCTGGAAGACATAGTTGAGAATTCTGCTGCTGAAAAAGCTGCCATTAAGTTATTCACAAGCAAGAAAACTACTGCAACGAACTCCCTCCTTACCAAGTTGCTCCAGGCGCTCCTTTTGCTCATCTCTCCACTTACGAATACTCTCTGGCTCTGACTGCAGTCGATCTACCTGGCATGTGGCAGCACAGGAGTCATTTGTACCGTTACTCTCCTTAAAGAGAAGGAACAGCAATGTCTTTAATACATGACAACTGAATATTTCAGATACCTGCCTGGAAGCTACGTAAAATAGGACTCTACTTAAACTGAGCACATAACACATTCATGGCAGTGTTCAAGGCCAGGTTGGACAGAGCCTTGGGTGACATGGTTTAGTGCGAGTTGTCCCTGCCCATGGCAGGGGGGTTGGAACTAGATGATCTTAAGGTCCTTTCCAACCCTATCTATTCTATGATTCTATGATACCACATTTTCACCATTAACATGAAAAAGGTCTGGCCAGATTACAGCAGGACTGTACTAAGTTAATACAGGACTGTCTTTAGCAATCAGGGATCAAACACAAGTTCAAGCTGACAGGGAAGCCAAACTGTGCCAGTGCGCTACATCTGAAGAAAGCAGAAGACAATGCCAAGCACCACATTGTGCCATGTAGCGCCTAGAGATCTCCCAGTTTGTTTCACCTTAAATATTTGCTGTGAAAGTAGTTTTTTTATTTTGCTACTGTTTTGTACATAGGAATTTAAATTGTTCCCTGTAACTTATTTGTGTGCTTCAGAGACATTTATGAACTTACTCACACTAAAAGTCAATGTCCTTTACAGACATGACAGAATTTGGATTGCATCCCTTCCAACCCTAACCATTCTATGATTCCATGATTTCCTCCCTTTGTCATTAGTGTGGCTGACTAACATGCTATGGTTGAGCTACTTAGCCAGCAGCTTAATTTCATGAAACTTTATGTCACTAAGAAGTGTACAATGTTTTCTGTCAGCTCCTTATAACACCAATCTTGACAGTACAAATGAATTATCTTTAAAGAACAAGTAATTGAGAAAACTCTGCTTTAAACTAGGAAGTCAGAGCATGCTCTCAGCTTATAAGCCAGTGGCAAGTCAGTGTTAAGTCATATCACAGAGCCTGTCAGTCTGCTTATGGCTATGTCCTATTAAGCCATAATTAAAAATGGACTGCTGCTTCAAGTTGCCTCTAAGTTCAGAGGAGAGGCATATTAACAGCTTTAAAAAATGAGCTATCAGGACAGACATTCCTCTTCAGAGATGAAAGTTCAGTAGAGACAAGAAATCAGAAGTATTAGTCTAGATTAAGGTAAAGTTCTCAGAGTAGAACAGCAGATAATACTTCTATCTTACCTGATAGACTTCTCCATTAACCACTCTGTCAACAGCACCTGTAAAGAAGTTGCTGTAGTTTAGCCATTTGAGAAAAGACAGAACAGCCAGATTTCCTGATTTCAGTAACTTGTATGGAAAGCTTTACTGGAGTACCTAACGTGGGCGTTAATACACTCTTCAGGAAAAGAAGAGGCCGCACCAAAGTCACCCAATAGCAAACCGAAAATCAAGTTATTTTGCTCCACCATCTTAAATGACAGCTAATTTACCTAACAGCATTATGTTGCTGTATCCTCTATTTCTCTGTGGCTATGTATGCCCTAGTTTCACATTAGTAGTGCTAATGGCACACTGGAAGCTCTTCATGCTCATTTACCAGGGAACTAGGCAGGTATTATGAAGTCCTTAACCCTGAGCCGTGGATAGCAGTCATTAACTGTATTAGGTAGAGGACTGTAAAGTCATGAGTTCAAACATGGCAGCTAAGTTGGAAGACACTAGTCTCCAAGAGCACAGTTACTAACCTCAGTAGGGGAAGACTACAGGTAACAAAAAAAAAAACAACCCAAAACAAAACAAAAAAACCCAACAACAAACAACAACAACAACAAAAAAAAACAAACAACACCCCCCCCCCCAAAAAAAAAAAAAAACAAAAAAAAAAACCAAAATTTCAGTTATTAAGACCCAAACGACCTAT